>NC_138659.1:62947918-63140418 GCF_964273445.1 Streptopelia decaocto | reverse complement strand
TAAAGAAAAGCCACCTCCACGGTTTCTCTCTCCCTTTTTCTCGTTCCTTGTCACTCATTCTCTCCCGATTTCTTCCCCGTGTTCATTCTACACATCCTCGTAGTGCAGTTGCACAGATTATTTTAAAACCACCCGCCTCTCTGAAATTTCAGCAACTAACAGCAAGGCTTTCCTTAGATTTATGAACAGCAAAAAGAAAGAGATTTCATGTTTAGGGATGAACATACAGCAACCGGCAAAACTAAGAACAAAAATTCTACCTGCAATATTTTAAATGCACATTTTAAACAAATGCACCAAATGAAAATATTTTCCTTCATAGAAATTGATCATTTTCCTCATTAACAATACTATTTGATAAACATTTTTGGAAACTTCACCTACGTTTGCCAACAAGTATTCAACGTTTTAATAAACTTTTATCTGCAAACATCAATAATCCCGTTTCAGCCAAGGGAGTTTCTGACAAAACCTGTTACAGAAGTTTCCCGACTGCATTTCGGATGGAAGAATCACACAAATGCTCGGTTAGCTCACCCATGCTATGTGCGAACACATGGCTATTCTCCTCCTCCTCCTCAACACTGCGCTCACGTTTTTTCTTTTTTGTCTTTTAAGAAGCAAAATTTACTAAAATATCTTATTTGCTGCATAATGCTTTAAAGCTTCTTAAATCACCTGAAAAATCCACTTCGTCTGTTAAATTTTCAGGTATTAGGATGCAAACATTTGTGTATATTTAAGCTGAAAGATGCAGCTCGGTTCTGTGCTTCCAACTAAGCAAAAAAGAAAATAAGAACTCTGAATTTCTCTCTTCCTTTCTACCTTTTGAGACACAAACATGGTAGCACCTTTGGGTAAGCAAAGTTGAAAAGGAACGTTATTTTAATTGACTCCTCCATATCAAAATATCATTTTGATAATTTGATCAGCGTGTTTTTCCGATTTTACTTTAATAACGTTTCGACAGTAATACCTTTTGTGGACTTTTTTTTTTTTTAATGTTGATACTCACTTAACCTACTTGCAATTCTAAAGAAGTCAACACTTGATTGTGACAATGTTCAAAAGAATTTCCTATGCCACAAGCACAGTAAAAACTTTCACCAATTAGTGCAGGAAAAAAGGAGGGAAAAGCCAGAGCGCTGGTGCTCAAAGAGCCAGGCCTTGCGGCAAAGCTGTCATGTCGAGTGGATTGATCAACAGGACCGCAATTTCTAATGGCATGTTGTCATGAAAAGTCAGCCACGGGGAGCCACCTGCTTTACTCCTCCTAGACAGCTCGGGAAAGGAAGGGGGAAAAGAGGAAAAAAAAGAAACCACACACCACCCCGCTCTCTGTACCCAGTTCTGCCAGTCCCTTTCGCTAACAATTTTGGTAAGGGTCTCCTGATTTTTATTCAGTAGGAGTATGTCAAATCTCCGACCGTATTATCCAGCCTCTAAGATTAGAGTCGCGCAGAAGGCTGATCCCTTTTCTTCTTTTTTGGGTGGGGGGAGAGAGGGGAAAAAAGGATGTAAAAAAAAAATTATCTCTATCCCCCATATACTTCACAGATCAGAAAATACATCCGTCACATCTCTAAACCAACAAAGTTTGTCAATGGCTTACAACGTACATCTAAGACATTCTGCAAGTCAAGAATAACACAGAGCATAGACCTTCTGTGCGTGGTTTTATTTCAGCACCACCTTCCCTCACCGAATCATAAAAGCCTGCTTTTGACGTGCCGTAGTTGCTTTGTTTCAATTTAGTTTACCTCTAACTTTTAGGATTGACTTGTTTATCCTACGGTTACGGCATCGTTCAGTCCTGGAACGCCGTCTTAGCTGGCATGGCCAACATTTTAGACTGAATTGCACCGGCAATTGTGCAAAACGCGGCGTTGAAGACAAAAGATGACAGCTTCCGTGTTTTGCTGTTGGAATATTTCCTCGTGCTTGATGGAACATAATTAATACTTCAAGAACTTCTACCAACTTACCATTGAAAACCAGCACCAAACAGCCTGTCTTAATCACTCTCCAGGAACACGCTAGTGTCATTTTAACCCATTGCTCTGATTCCCATCCCTCAATAGACATGGAGATTTCCCTCTTTTAATACGTACAAAAGCCACATATATTACTTTCATTCTGTTATGCCTCACAGAACGTCCTGACACTGCCGAAGGTATTAAAGCCTAGTCACAAATCTACTCCGACACTGTGCTACAAGAGAAAATTGAAATGTTGGACTTGACCAGATCTGCTTGGAAATCTTTTACAATTTTTAAGTCTTTTTTTTTTTTTTTTTTTAACCTAAGTCTTCATTGGAGGAGACATTTAGTTTTGTTTCATTTGTACAAAAGATTGCCCGTCTCATACCTGTTTGCTTAAGAGGGTCCAAACCAAAACTGTAATGTGCACTAACTGCTAATTTCAGTGATTTTTTTTGGGAAACAAAACAGAAAATTTGGGAAAAAAAAATTTCCAACGACCCTCATCTATGTACAAAAGAAAAAAGTCAAATAAAAGTTACAGAACTTTTAAGTTCATGAAACCAAACCCCACTTGGCATGCAAATCACGTACTGTAACCTTTTATCGGCGCAGCCTCTGGTCTCATCAGTCGATGAAATTCTCAGCCCGCGGCAACAGCTTAGCCGAGGGACGCAGACCAATGAGAAAATATTCATTGTGTTAGCATTTCAAATGGCGAGAAAGGAAGAAGAAGCGCTAACTGATCACTGCCCGTGGAATTAATTGGATATTCCAAGAATAATGTCTCTCACTGAAGATCCTTGGAGGCTGAACGCTAGTAGAGACCACATTTTGTGCGGCGCCTTCAAAAAGAGACCGCTTGGGGGTAGTGGACATATTAGGGTTTTAGCGCATTTCCCTAAAGGCCAGAAAATAATCAGATGCACTGAACCAAACTCGGCTAATCCATTCCATAATTATACACACAAATCCAATAAACTTTGTCACATTACTGGAAAATTAAACTATTACAGTGAAGCCTTTTGCTACTTTGAAAAAAGTTTGAATTCCCATTTTATCCAAGGAAAAAAAAAAAAAGGAAGAAAAAAAAGGAAGGGAAAGTCAGAAGTTTTGGAGGTTGCCCATGCAGACGTACATGCTCGCATAGATGCACACACACTGGAGCCCAGAGGAAGAGTAATGCTTAGCCGTGGTCTTCTGTTATGCTTAAAGCTCAGGTAGGTGTCCCACAGCTTCCTTCCTTTCTATGGAGGGGGATTTACGTTTCAGCTTTATTGCACATAGCCCAAGCATATGCAATGACCCTGTCCAATATTAGTATAGCTTTCCTTAAGACACATCTTAATCTAACCTTTTCAAGACTCTTTCGCTTTCAGACTCAAAACAGCATAAAAAATGAGCATTGTTGTGGAGCGCTGAGAGGCTGAACTGAGGCTCTGGCTTGGTCCAAAGCAGTAGCCCTCTGGATAAACAGCTGCTTGTGCAACTAAATAAGCTCCATAGACCAAAAGGTAAAAGAGGAGGAGAGGGGAAAAAAAAGAGAGGAAAAAAAGAAAAAAAAAAAAAAAAAGGAAGAGAAAAAAACCCCGAGATTAGGAACCTTCCCAAATGTTGCATCTTTCCTATCGACCGCTGGCCTAGCGTGAGGTGTCAATTTTGACTCCAAAGAGAGCACACGAATTCGCAGCGGTCCCATTATGCGGTCTCTGCGCTCATTGTAAATTCTGTCAACGAAGTCAATCTTATTAACTTCCGCACTGGTTCACACATGACATTTTCTTCAATTTTCTTGCTGACATCAAAAACATCAATTAGCAGCCCGAAAATAGGAAGGAACGAATGACAGAGCCTGATAACGTCAACTATTTGAAGCCAAGGGTAAATCTATTCTCCAGTTCTGAATGCGTTCATTACAATTGCATTTTCAAAGAAGACCTCCAAATAGCAAAGAAAATTAAATTTATCATCTAGAAATGCCTAGAAATTGTTTTTTTAATCCTATGTCTATCTCTCAATCCCAGAGTGTAATACAAAGTATCGCAATTCAGTTTTATGATAACATGCCACAACTTTAATAGAAAGTTTATAAAATATGCAGCCCTTGCCATACTTCCTATCACATAACAACTACAAGGGGTTGAGGGAAAAAAAATGGTCCGACAGATTGTAGCGTCGCCTTGCCCGCTCCACCGGCTCCCATAGGCTGGTACAGCACTTACACACACACATCTCCCCCTGCTCCATCCACGCTTGTGAAGAATTTATGAGCGATGCAATATCCAGCGACTTTAAAACCCCAGCAAACACTACATTACCGGCGTGCGGGGGGAAGGCGCGAGCCGGAGCTGCCTCGCATTTGCATTCGCCCAACTCTTTTCATGTTTCAGAGAAAACAAACCCAACTCCCTACCCGGGAAAGCAAAAGGAAAGTCCAACCAAAGACTTGACGCTATCTGTCAAGCGCCAAGCACATGCATTCAATCAGCCGCCAGAACTTCCGCTCGCTGAACTCTCGCCCTCTTTTCATTTTATTGACATTTTCAAAAATAAATACATAAAAATAACCTCCCGGTAACACAGAAACAAGACACCCGTGTCAACACAACATGGTCCGTTTGCTGCGCTCAGCAACAAGTTTTCTGGAGAAAGGTAAGCGTGTTTAATATGAGGCAAAAAAAAAAAAGAAGTAAGGTGATAAACCTGTTTTTGTGGTCTTTAAAGAAGCCCCGGCTTGCTTTAGCTACTTATTTATTTATTTACCTCGCCGCTGCGCCCGCTTTGTGAGCCATCGTTTCATGCTTGTATTACATCTCCTAGGGAGTGAATAAAAGCAAGTTTACTGGCGACCAAAGACACTCACTCGGACTTAATGCAAACAGAAAGAGCAGCTACACCCCGATAAACAGATCACATTCCTTCAGCCCATTGATTTTTTGATCTTTTGACATTTTTTAGTTGCTTCCATTCCCTTCCTTGTCTTTTCCTCAATGTCACAAAAGACAAAATGTCTCGTCAATTGATGGCGGAGGTATCTATTAGCTGTCAAGCCGCCTTTTTCTTTCCCCGGCACTGGCTAAGAAAGTACAAAATAGCAGGCTGAGAACTGGCGAGGAAGCAAATCGTAAGAATCATCTAATTTAATGGGCTCATCATATTCCAGGATTTTGTCTTTTCCACATCTGATCTCTCTGGGAAGCAGCTGGAAGGTGAAAGGGGGAAGGAAGAAAAGGTTACGTTGAAGGAGTTTTCTGTATTTTTTGTTGCTAGGTGGAAACAACCCAGCAAAGGCGGAGGGAAGGAAAACCAGGAGGAGAACTCCTGGGAGGTTCGGCGAGGTGCCTCCGTCGCTCTCGCAGCGTTTTCCTGCCCGCGCATAGAAACGAACCCGGCGCAGAACGAGCCGCTCGGCTCAGCCGCTTGTGGGGGGATGCTGGACATGAAGCAAAGGCGGCTGGTACTTGAAAAGTCTTGCAAAATTATTATTTTACAGCAAAATATTAAAAAAAAAATAAATAGTGAGACACTGATGCCAGATGGTAAATCTAGCTTTTTCTTTTTTTCCCCCTACCCAAATTCCATTTTGGACATTTTACTGTCAGAACGAAAGCAAAGCGAAGCTTATGGTTTATCCCCTATAATTTACCGCAGATGACTGTAAACTGTGCTTAGAAGATTTTTGGTTTAAGCGAACAAATTATCAGTCAGAACGCATTTACAATTGTTTAAAAGACAAGTGAGGCAGATTGAAACACACGATCAGTGTGGATTTAACAAAATAAGTAAAATATAAAGCATATTCCCAGGTAAACTATAAATCTTCATAAGACAATTATGTAAAAATTCTCGGCGAATATTTGTGCTTGGTTTTGAACGCAGACCCTGCAAAAATCACCAGAGAAACTGCTTCTTTTGATTTTACAAGATTTCATAAAGCAAAGAAGTGAGTGGCACAAGAAAGATGAATTATTTTACAAGCAAATACACCAGTGTCATTCAAGGAACAGACACTGCTTTATGCACAGAAGGGAGTGTAAACCAGAATGAATTTGTCTTGCAACAGCTTTTCAAATTCTGTTTTGCATTTGAAATTTCTAGGAATAGGACTTAATTTAGGGCCCGATCCTGGCAATCAATTGCAAAGGGGAGTTTTGCCTGAGAAAGGGCTTCAGAGTCTCCAGCTGCATTCAAACAAGTCTGTGGGACCACAGGCAGGGAACACGGTTTTACCTTTTTTCTAAAATCTATGTTTCTGACAAAAATTGTCTTGTTTTTGCCAATAATAGACTGTCGCTTATTTTTGATGTTGAAATTGCATCCAGTTGGAAGAATAAAGCTAAGGAAATTTGACTAAAAAGAAAGACAAGGGCAACATCTGCTAAGCGTAAAAGATTTTCTCCAAAATAGCAAGGAACGTTAAATTATCTCTCCTAAAACCTGAAATACTCTACTGCAAAATAACCATATTTCCCCCCTTTAAATAAGTCCAACTCAAAGAGGCAAACAGGCGCATGTTTTGAAATCTATTCATCAGATTAAAATATAAGAAGGCGAAGAAATCTGGGGGGTGGCTACCTCAGCTTCTGCAAAAACATACCTTAACTTCGCTGGTTTTAAGAAAAGTTTACCCGTGTTCAGGTAAACCCCTGGGCTTGAAAAAGCTTTTACCAAATACCCCTTCTATTTTATTTTCCCTTGTCATTTCAGTCCGGAAATCCTGGCGATCATCCCAGCTATTCATGCGTTGATATTATCAGAGGTTTATTAAAAAGAAAACACGTCTGATGAATTAAAACATGTGACTGGCCAACAGCAGCAGCCAAACTGACCACAGGTTAGCGATGGGGATGAACTATGGTTATGTTTTTTTAAACCCCGCGCTGTCCTTGAAACGGAGGCTGCATACGGCTCCATTAGATACAGCTACGGTGCTCTTGATCTATTATTTACAAAGAAAAACCCTTCACTACTTAAGTGGCCCCTTCTACTTCAGCCTTCAATTTCAGCCGCATCAAACAACTTGGAAGGGGGGGGCGGAATGGGAGGGGAGGGGGGAAAACTTGAGTTCATAATATAATTCTATGCAAGAGAAAATTATACCCGAGTAAGAAAATCCAGAATGCCTGGAATAAGGTATTACATCCAAAATGCAGACCTATCAGCGTCAGCCAGAAAAGCTTAAACAGTAATAGTCTTAGTTTTTAATAAAACTATGTGTGGCTTTAACATAAAATTTACAGACAGATGCACAAATAAATTTATCTCCTCTCTAAAAAGTAAGATGAAAGTCTGAATGACAATTGCAGGACTTGTCATTGTAAAAATCACCATTTTCCATTAAAATATAATTTTGCATTAAATTCTGTAATTATCAAGACTATTCTTTAAGTCATACTGCATTCAATCTAATTAGGAAGCTTAGATCTCACCTTTGTACTGAACTTTCAACTCTCTGATGCCAATTAGAAACTATTTTAAATGAATTTCCCAATTAAACTGACTCCTGTGATCAATTCTGACATAAGATAAAACCCAGAATTTTCAGGGAGGAAAAAAAAATAAATAAAGAAGGAAAAAAAAGGGAACAAGAAGAGGCACAGATGCACACCCTATCTATATTTCTGAAAATATTTTGAATGGTTTTCGCATCCTTATTATGAAGAATATCTCATCTCTTATGCTTGGAACATCCTCTCAGAAACAGAGCTCATCTCAAAAGTGTTTAAACGGCAATTAGTATTGTTTCATTATTCAGCACGCTTCCTTTTGCAATAAATATCTTGTTTTATTACACTCTATATTTGGTTCCCATGCTATAAACTATCACATTAGATGAATTATAAATGTAAACTATTAACGGTTTAGATTCTTTTAAGTTGTTATCAATTTCAGGCTTTTGACAGCTTAAAGAAAATTCAGTAAACATACCTCCTCTCCTCCAGAAAACGGCTCATATAAAGCCAACAGCCACCTCACAATTAATAAATGGCTGTATTCGCCTTTTGTGGAGAAAAAAATTAACTGAAGTTTCCCATATAAAGACCAAATAATTAACGTAAGTAAAAAGAGTTAAGTTACACTTAAGATATTCCCACAGCCTAATTATATCAATGAGTCACCTAGCTCCTGTTTGTATCAATTCAATTTATCTTCATTTCAATCAATGCGGCTTGACGGACAGGTATCATTAGAAGTGACAAAGCATCCCGCTGCAGAGACACGCAGGACGAGGCGATATCCGGCTCCTCGCACACACATCACTGCCCGCACTAAGGGTGTCTACAAGTTATCATTAGACACATCCATTGTTAAAGACTAACCAGGTCAGTGTTTCTGATCAGGTTGCAAATTAGACCAATTGAAGTGTTCTTAACCTACAGGCTGGTGTCAGAAAGGACCTAACGGTGCTGAAGCTACATGGTAATATGTGCCGAGAACACCACCATTACTGCACTTTTCATGCTGAACACAAACAGATTTAAGCAAAACGTTTGGGGGTGGGGGGGGAAAGAGAATACAAATTACACAGACAACATAATATTGTTGTTTTAGTGCAATTTTGATGTAAAACAATCGTTCCACGGCAAACGTATTAACCAAAAGTGCAGACTTGGGCAATGAGAGCATTAGAGAGGTGCAGATAAACATGTCATTATAAAGCCAAGGAACCAACATGCATTTCTATTTCAAATTATAATCCTGCTAGCTTTCCATATAATAGTTAAATAATACTTTTCAGAAATACAAATGATGGCTAAATGAGGGGTTTAAAGTCTGACCTAGCACAAGCATTATACTTGGCTGAAAAAGCTGGTGTTGGGAAGGACTGGGGAAGAGTAAAATGGTTTCACTTTTCACACTTCTTGCTTTTTCCTCCATCCTATTTTCCTGAATGGATTCTAGAGGCAAGTGTTGCATCCTGCTCTCATCAGTGGGGCGCAGCACATGAGTCAAACCAAACCATGGAGCATTAGCATAAAGAAAATGCCTGTGTGACCAGTTCAGATGTTGACATTTTGCAAACTTAAGCTTCTGTTTTTCTTTTAATAAACTAGCATGCAAGGCAGTCATTCAAAGCAGGTAAGGTATTGCTGCTTCCCTGCTTGACTGCTAAATGTTGGATAAAATTGGCATTGCTGTTCACGGATTACTAGAGAATTGTTATTTGGAGAACTTCCTCATGGGTTGGCTTTAAACAGATGTAACAGTTAATAGGCGTAGGGTTGAAAGTTGAAGAGATACCGTCAAAATTACTAAAAACACACCAAAAATTTACGCATGTGGCACAGCATTCTGCAATATAGTAATTCACTAAAGATGTTTGCTGTATAAATTTAGGGTTGTTTTTTTCTGTTTTATTTTGGTTTTACTTCAAATATATCTCCATCAGCAAACAAGAGAGATCTCCATGTTAATGTCAATCACATGTTTTCTAATCACTGCAAAGAAGTAGGGAACACCCACAAAGAGCACATCCATTCATCAATATGCAAAGAATATATTGTCTCAAGAGTACGTATTTATGGGTATAAGTTACAATGACTACGCAGCACGACTTCCTAAGCTGGAAAACTCTTTATCAGTTAGCAAATTGGAAGCAAACTTCAATTTGGAACCATGTGCAGTGGCTTAAAGGCTATTTGTGAAGTAGAATTACGCTGAAATGAGCGATGAGGTGGAGAGGACACAGGACGTTGCATGACAAGCAGTGACCAGCTGGAGCATTTCAGGTCAGCTGATAAGGAAACGGTATAAATCCTCTGACCTGGGTCATTAAAACTGATAAATGCAAGGAAATAATAACCTTGTATGTGCACTCAAAGCTGTCCAGTTGTTGCCGTAACAGCCTGTGTTGGTCTCCAACAGGTGGAACAAAGACTATGCTGAACAGCCCAGCACAACCCACAGGAGGGGGCCCTGAACTGGGATCCAAACCCTCCAACTGGTGAGTGTGGACCATGCTGAAGCAGACCAGATCAGGAGACATCATCAGGAAGGGCTTCGAGAATTCACTCCCACACCCTAAAAACCACAAAACATCTCCGTTTTACAATTACCAGTGAGTATTGCCGTTTTTCCTCTTTATCAGTGCTGTATTTGTACAAGCACATGCACTGAGAGTTTAAAAAAACAGAACAACCACAACTCCAAGTAAAATACAGAAGAAGAAGGAAATCAGAAAGTGTCTTGTTAATTAAAAATATAATTAAGTAAAAGCTTTTCAGACAACCTGACTCAAATCCTGAGTGAGCTGCCTCCTAGTTCAGAGAGTCCAAGCCAAATGATGGTTACAAGCTGAAAACAAGTGTTATTACAGACTACTATCTAGACATGGGCCAAACTAAACATGGCTTTGAAGATCTCCAGACAATGCTCTGAATATGAACCTTATCCAAATTCTACCACTTGTTCTCATCTCAAATTCAACTCAAAACCAGGAAAACCTGGATGCTTCCACATGCACTTGGAATTTTTTTATTCGGAATACAATGAGCATAAATATACACAAGCCAAAATAAACCAGTAAGCCAGGATCTTGAAAAGTAACCTGAAAAGCAAAATAAAGACTGGGGTGGATCTTTTCTAAAGCAGTTTTCCAGAGGAGGAACACACATCCATAAGCACTGCACTGTATGTCTACAGACTGCACGTGCAGTCAATTGTTATAATATTAAATATCTGCACACATAATAGCAAACTCCAGTGGTTCTTTTATAACATCAGTTCAAGTTATTTCAGCTTTGTTTTTTGTGTGTTTACAACCTGGCCTCTAACTTTTGCTCTGGGGTGAAATATAGCTGTGCAACATCTGTTTCCAGGAATATTAAATTATTATTAAAAAAATGTTTTAAATAAATTAATGTGTTTGGGGCTTTCCAGAGAAACCAGCGCTCTCTGTGGTGGGACAGGGCTGTCAAGCCTTAGGAAAACTGGCGTAACCTGGAATACAACCCTTTTCGAGGTAGCACCAGCGTCTCTTGCATCAACCCTCTGTACTGAACTGGGTGGACTATCAATAAAAAGACACAGTTCTTGACATTTCTGCTGACGCTTTATCTACACATAGGAAGCATGGAGGTAGTCTAGAGCTAGATGATGTCTAACAGCAAAGGTTCTAAGTGGTAATTCCACCCTGAGAAGGTTGCATTGCAAAGGTCCTTCCTTCCTCCTTAAACCACCCTCCCAATATGTGGAAATCTTCCCATCTTAAACTCATCTTCACAACGTTTCTGTCAGGCAGGGAAGGCCAGCATCCCCAGTTTACAGAACAGACACGAGACATGAGAAAGACCATGTGATCTGCCTCACTTGGCCAGCACTGGGGCACGATCCTAAACCCACATCTGGAGTTAACATCCCATGAGACAGTCAGTTAAAGTAATTACATGTCTGACCCCAAACAAATAATAGGAACTCAGTTTAAAAATTACATCTTCCTCCTGTTCTGTCTTGGAAATAAGAAGGTATAATGAGACCCTGCCACAGCCAGGCTGAATGGGGTAATTTCTCTAGATAAGATAGAGCTTTGAGCCTTAACTGATGTGTAATACTTATATATGGTAAAAAAAAAAAAAAAAAAATCCCTATCCCAGAACAACTTAATATCCTCTTTATTCCTATTTCCTCCCTCCCCCAAAAGTCCAATTGTTCTGAGTGGATGGAGATTAATGATATTCCTATTCAAATAACAGCTACAGGGAAAAAGCAAGCAAATATATTACAGGACCCAAATTACAGTAATAAGAAAATACATTGCACTGTGATGTAGAGATATAAATGAATTAATTCTGACATCTGTTGGGGCTTTTTTTTTGCTGAGGAATTAGGCACAGGTGGAGGCTGACCTTGCAAGAAGCATGCAAGGTGATGAGCTAAGACGACGTGATGGTGCCCACTGCTCTCCTGTGTTAGGGAGACAGTACTCATTGACCTCCTAAATGTCACGCTATAGCTTCACACACCAAAGGGTACACCCCAAGGTCACCTCGCTTCGTACACTGAAACAGCAGGGAATCCCACTAAGAACTACTGTGCAGTCAGTGCATTTAGTATCCACCCCTCTGCAGCACAGACCATTCAAAGACCAAGCAGGTACCTGAAGACCCAGCTCAGCTATGGCCTCTAACACTAGCTTAGTAGATTGTCACATTGTTGGTTTTTCTCCAAATTTGTACTTTTTCTGAGCTATAGAAGGATGTTTTATCTGCAAATGCAACAACATGCAAGAGATTACCATCACAAAAGCTATTTTCACCTGGTCAGGTGACTTTTTTCAAGACTCATCGTGGTGTTTTTCCTGGCATTAAGACACTTGTTGAAGCATCTTTGTGGCACATCTCCAGACCTAACAACCAAACCTTCATGCACAAGTTTGGCCCAACGGCTGAAAGATGAACAACGGCAGCAATCCCAGCAGGTTACAATGCTCTTGCCACAGCCTTCCCTTCAGATGCGTTTTCTGAAAGGCGTGAACTAGTGCCAGTAAGCTAGAACTGACGCAGTTATGGAATTGCGTGCCAAGATTAATACATGTATTGAGGAACTTTGTGCCTCCACAGCATTTCACTAGTATTTTAAAAGAAAATACATTAGTATGGAAGGAAATGTGGCTCCTGCATAAACAAAAGAGCTATTTTTCAGAAAGGTTTTAGAATCAGACACACAACACACGCTTGAAAAATAAACCCGCACTCAATAGGTTTTTCTTAGTGAGCCCCAACGTCTCACAAGGACAAAGAAATCCTGGTTTTAATGAACTCTCTAAATAAGTTTTTACATAATGTTTTTTAAAAAGTGAATAAACCTGTTTTAACCTGATAGCTTCTGTAGGGCTCAAGAGACATTCTAGTCTATTGTGTCAGCGGATTAATTCTATTCACCAAGAAAGAGTATACCAACATGTCCTATTATGCCCAACAACCGCAGAGATCTGCACGAATGAATGGTGTGCTTACATATGTGTGCTGAATCATCAAATGTCCTTTAAAACAAGGAGAACCCATATCTCTACTAACTTCCAGCCTTCACTGTCCAAATTGCAAATTACTTAAAGCCTCGCTCTTGCAAAAGACGAGTCACCCTCGCTGAGGCTCCTCGCACAAAGGACACTCACAGCCTGTGGACTCTGTTGGAGGCAACAACCACAGCTCACGACCACCCCACGCTCTGCTGCCTGCCCTGCACCTCCACCAGATCTAAGAAAAACCTCCAGCACAATCTGCTGGCACCTCAACTGCTGAACTGACATACCCTCCTGACCTGTAACGGCTCGGACACAGGGAGGCAGCCCCTTCTCCATGGAGTGGTGTGGCAGCCCTCCAGCAGATCCATGGGGCGGAGGGCAGCGAGCAGCAACGTTTTAAAGAATCCAAGTTACATGCACTGGGGTGATCTACACTGCAGCCCAGCACTTGCCCAACCACTACTTTTGGTTAAAGCACATTTTTTGGTTTGCAAATATGGGAAGTGGGAATACTTTGGGTGAAACCTGGCTCCAACAAAGAATGGGAAGCTTTGCAACCCTCTTTCCCCGAGGGCAGCATTTTGTCTGTGTCTTTTAAGGCAACATGAAGTGAAGGATTCCTCTTTGCATTTCACACAAGCAGGTATTCAAATACTGGAGGCTATCAAAAGAGAGAAGGGTTTCACTTTCTCCTACCTTCACTAACAGACTGAATTCAAAAATAATGAGAACCCCTGGAAAAACAAAACAAAAAAACCAAAACAAACCAACAAACAAAACACCCAACAAAAACAAAATAAAAAAACCCCAACAAAACAAAACAAAAACCCCACAAAAATGTAGCATTTAAAGGGAGTAATAGCTTGTACTACACACAGCAGAACTGCCCCCAACCCAAGATTTACTGCTTATGAATATCAACAACTCTTGATGTTGCTCTAATTAGCCTTTTTACTTCAAATTCTGCTCCTTTAGTATAAGTAAAATAAAAATCTTTTTTTTTTTTCTTTAGCGCCCAAGATTTAAGAGGAAGCTGTTGATTTCAATCAGTCTTAGGCCTTTATCCTGTAATACGGTCCTCAATGCAAAGTCTTATGTCTTTCTATTTACGTAACAGACTCCCATGCAACAGGGCCCCACAGAAGCCTCAAATATCCACAAAGAAAATACCCACCAACGACTCTTCCTACAGCTGATCTGGTAGAAATCCTTCCACCTGCAAAGACACGCTTTTGTGCAGCGTCTCGCTCCAAGATGGGCTGTGTGAAACCACAAAAATGCAGCTCCGACGGCACAAGCTCCATCTGCGCTATGAAGACTATTAAGGCTAATCCAGCATTCCTAGACTGTGGTGCGAGACATTCCCAGTATAGACCTGCTCCAGCAGCGCTCTGCCAGTGAGCTAAGTACTCTAAAACCATAATTTGTCTCGTATTTCTCCAGGCAGCCTCGCCAGGTCAGCCGATCCCGGCTGCTCGCCCCGCACCCTGCCCTCGCCTGCATCTTGGCTGCGCGGCTGGTGGACAACGCGCACCGTGAACCAGGTGGTGGGACAGACCCCGGCCAGGACCATCAGTCCGTCTGCTTCGAGGCTGGGTTATTTTTAAACCAGAGCCCTTCTCTGATTTGGTCTCCCAGTCACGGCAGTACAGATGAGAGCTCGGTTTATCATCTGCCTCCACGGGTCCAAGCATGGCCTGCAGGCCAGGTCTGCAGGTCTCTACAGTTTCCACCACAGCTCATCTGCTCGCACAGTGAACCAGTTTGGGAGGCTAAATCCACACACTAATAAAAAAAACTTAAGAAAAAAAAGAAAGAAAACAAAAAGAAGCCATCCTCTGCCAAGTTATCTGCCACTACAGCTTTCTGAGTTAGCTGACAGGAGTCAGAAACACCAGCAGAGCCACGGTGAGGCCGTTCCCTTCAGCCCGATACCGTGCCAGCCAGAGTGCAAAACTGTATCCCAAAGACAGCGTGCACGGGGGGGCCACTGCTGAAGCTGGCACAGGCACTGAAAGAAAACCTTGTCAAACTCTACCCTTGGAGCACACACAATTTAAATCAGCAAGCTTTTGCCAGCCGGGCTTCACAACATTTTGCCCTCCAGTGAGCAAAATCAACCATATCATCAAAAGTGCAGTTTTACTGGCATAATTGCATCTATGGAATCACCGGGGATTTTGCCTCAACAGCTACAGTGGTGTAAAGAGAAAATAAATGAAAACCACACTTCATTGTATCCTTGACCAATGTAGCTGTGCTGGCAAAACTCTTCATAGCAGGCCTGGCCTGTATTACTATCACACCTCCTATCAGAGAAATTATTTTTCTCTACTACCTCTGCTGTTTCGTTTAAGCCCTGCAGTTCATGCAAAAGAAACCAACTCATTTTTACTTCTGCTTATACTCAATCCCTATTTTCAGGTTTACAGACCTGATAAGATTTCAAATACTGTAGAGGGAGTTTAAAACCAACTGCAACCTCTTGAGTGGGCTTTGTAGGTACAATTTTTCACAAAAAGCAGAGGGAATCCTAGCTGCAAGAAACTTTTTAGCATTACTGCTAATAAGCACTCTCTTTACTAAGTATGCAGTCGGGTTTCTATAACCATTATACAGGCAGATAGCTGCTGGCTGGCTAGCAAAGGTGGAACTGCAGCAATACATGAGCACCCTAACTTAGCCCCCACAATTAGCAGCCCTGTTTTCCCTTCCATGTTGATTGGCAGAACCCAGTTAAGATGATAAAAACAGACATAAAGTTGCAAAGTGTCTCTTCAGATGTTATTGGGAAAATCACTCTGGGACAGACAAGTCACGGCTGGTGGGCTGCAAGGTAAGGAACGAGCAGAGGTAATTGTGTAGGGACAATGTCCACCACAAGAACAAGCACGGGAGGCAACAGCCACTCACTAGACTACAGACACCTGAGTTTTGTCACCTGGATGGACATGCTCACCGTGTGAATGGAACTGTGCCATACCCTCACACTAAAATTCAAACGAACCACTCCTGCAAGCTTCCTCCTGTCGCCAGCCCAGCCAAAGTGCAAACTGTGGAAAGTGCTCCATCCAGAACCAGCTGCAGGATCTCGCTGGCTTGTACCTTTTGTGTCTTTCTTTGTCCCCACTATCAGGGGAAGTTACATAAGAGCAACTATGTTTCCTAAAAGTGAACTGCAAGTCTTTATAACCAGCTTCAGAGCTAAAACTGGTAACAGAAGCGCAGGTTTGAGATTACCTCTCCATCATTTTACAGCCACAAAATGTTAAGGAAAAACTCTCTTCCTGCTCCACGCCTGGCAAATCCAGAGTTAACGGCAAGATTCCTTCATGTGTGACATTTTTATTTTCTTTGTGTTTGTTTGTTTTTTGCTAAATCACTTTCTACTGGAGAGGAGCCTGAATTCAGAGTGTGGTGGGTACCTCTACAAAGCACAACCTCCACTTACCAAAAGAAAAAAAAAGAAAAAAAGAAAAAGGATTCTGCTAGCCTTCTTGAAAGCATCTGTGTTTTTACCAAGTGGCCCAAATAATATTAATGAATTATACACCCTGTAGAGCAGACAACAGCAGCTCTAACTCACAACCTCCAGCAATTCAAGCTGGGTTGATTTAAGAGGTTGTCACTTCCACCCCTCTGCTGAGGGCTAATACCCCCACTGAGATGGCAGAAGAAGACACGTGCTCATCTATCAACCACCGCAGTCCACAGCCCGACACGCTGGTTTAAGCTCACGCACCAGTGCCCACCTTGGTCCGCAGCTTCTCCCGCTCCGATGGTGGGCCCGGGCGGCCATCTCCAGTGCCAGCTCATGGGTCAAGGCCCTGAAACTCACAGCCTGCACTCCCCACGGTGGCTGCAGATTACAAGACCATCTATCCTTCCTGCCTGCAAACCGCCAACAGTTTGGTTTGGGGTTTTTTTAAGTTAGCCCAGTAGCTTTTTAACCACATTGCTTAAGTGTTCCCCACAAGACTGTCCTACAAATCTGCAGCAAGAGCAACTGCGTCAACTACAGCCAGGAGACTGCAGCTCGCATCTTCAACCAGCAAATCCTCAGGGCCTTGTTACTTGTCCAAGACGAACAATAAACTGTGGTGGCTTAGAAACACTGGAATAACATCATCTGACCCCGAATGGTCATTTTCAAGACTAATTTGCCACTTCTCCATCTCAGATATGAGGCCATTTACTGGAATTGGGGACCAGAGCAGTGCAGTTAGTCCTCTGTGAACTGAGGTGACACCTCCCGGCATGCTGGACAATGCCGCTGCAGAGCAGGACAAGTTTCATGGTCCCAGCCATGCCAACTGCCCTTGCATTGCCTCTCTCCTGGTTTTCCCCTGGGCTCTGGCTGCTCTAATACAAACCAGACACCATTTCCACCCACAGTGTCATTTTGTCTGCTCCATGCAGAGCTAACGCAGCAGCTCCCAAGGACTGCAGTACCAGGCTTCATTTAATGAAGAAAATGGGCACAGCTAGATCGTTGCCCCCTCCATCCCTCCTTTCCTCACACAACATTATTTATTCACTGCTATGAATGAGGACAAGCCATGTGAACAACTTACCACCTTCCCATGGCCCTGTTTGGATGGATGAATGTTTTCCTCAACACAAGAAGCTAATACAGAAGTAGATATACCACCCCAAGCTGGAGGAGAAGGATGGCCACAGCCATCCTTTGTGCCCAGACAGTCAGGTCCCTGGGAGCAGCACTCGTGGAAAACATTCATCCCTTCAGCCCAGGTTCTGCCAACAGTGGTTGCTCTCCACTATGCGCACCTCTCTCATGGCCACAGAGGCAAAGCCAGAACACAGTTGGGTCTTGGTTCCTTTTATTTTTGCTCTCTTGGCACCTCCATGCTGGCTGGGCACTACCAGCAGGAGTTTTCTTTCAAGGTACCATTATGTCAGTCCCAGAATCCCATGAGAGCTGCACAGATGACATCCCAACTCAGCCCAGATGGATGTGTGCAGAACTGGCAATCAAAGCTGAAGCAGAAACATAGGAAGCCTGAAATATTCTAGACTGCCATAGCTTGCTTTCAAGAGTGTAAATACATATTAAAGCATTGTTGGATTTGCCAGGAGGGCTAGAAAGATGACCTGAAGGATCCTGGTCTCAAAAACCACAGTAATGGAGACAGAGTTGTGCTCTCAGCATGCTCATCAGAAGCCGGTAAGAAAATCGGGAGGATTCACAAGGTTTCATCTGATTTTATCATCTATCCAGCCCAGCTGCCTGTGGGACTGGGTTAGTTTTTACAGCTGACACCCCACAGGGTGGTGGTTTGCCACACCTGACAGCCATCACAGCCACAGCATCCTTTTGCTACACAGACATGCAGCAGGACAGGGCAGTCATGGTCCAGCAGGAACCCCTTTCACCCTTCACTGGCTTCTCCTTCCACCCTTCACTGGCTTCTCCTTCCACTGGTGGCCATAGCTTCTGGGACAGGGGGAGAAGGTTGTCACCAGCATGATGTTGCCTTCTGGTTTTGAGACAAGTGCATGGGAATTTCACAAGACCTTGCAGCTCACAGCAAAGGGGTATCTTTCCAGTCACAGGCTCATAAGCAAACTTGTCCACCAGAGAGGAAAACAATACCAAAATGAAACAAACCCACCTTAAAAAAGTCAGTAACCAAACAAGCTAGCCCAACAAAGACAAAATCAGATTAAGCAAAGACCTTTCCCCCAGGTAATGAAATCACAGACAGAAGTGATACGGAGATTCTCCTTTCTACTCACCTACTGATCTGCACAGCAACAAGTGACCTCTGTAACTTTAGATCCCCACACTGCTGAAGCTAAACCAGCAGATAGTCCCACCATGCAGAGAAAAGCCACCATTAAGCAAGAAGACAACTATTCCCACATATAATTTCTACCAGCCTGAAAGGAGTTATGCACAAACACCTTTCAAACATGGAGATTAGACCTACTTAAACTAATGAGCCACAAGTCAATGTCTAAGTGTACATCAACTCAAGAATTCAGTGAAAATTAAGTAAATAAAAAGAATTGCATGTAGCAATATACATTCGAGTAGCTCTATAGAATAGAGAGCTGAGACATACAAGAGCTGTATTCCATATGCTCTAACGGACACTACCTTGGCTCTAGAACATTACATTAACACTTACAATCTCTTCTTCTACAGACTCATTCAAGATGCTCAGTGGCACACAAGTGTTAGGAAAGGAAAAGGTTTTGACTAACAAAATTTCGCACCAATACTGCATTCAAATCCAAGTTTAATTCCTAAACCTAACATGGACTTGAATACAAGACATATGAGTGCCAAGAGGTCACCGTCGAAAGCTGCACAACTTTTTCATTGAAGCTGAGCCTATTCTAGTACGGGGATAGGAAGAGGAGTTACTATTAGAGGACTGCTCCATGCATACTATCCTATTGATCCCACAAACTAATGCTGGAAAATGCATCCAGGGTCCATCTCTCTATCATAAAGTACAACCAAACCATTTCCAATTATTAAAAATGGTTCAGCAATAACTGCTCCAATAGCATTTTTAGATTTGTGATAAGTAAGTATCCAAACAAACTTATGACCTTATGACAGCAGTTAAAATTCACTCTGAGCAAATGCTTTGGGTTGAGGAACGGTTTTCCTGTCTCCAGAAATGCAATTTGCCTTATTATAATAACAGTACGTAAGCCTCAAAAACAAATTAATACTTTTTTAAGTAACTGCTGTGGTTGTGTGCACAGCCACTAACATGCCGGTCAGCTAAGCTGAAGAAGCGATTATCTGTGAGAGAAGCAGTAAACGCTTATATCAGCAAGTATGTATACAGAGCAGACGCAAAAACGCCTGCAATTTGTTTTTTCTCCTTTCTTTTGACAACATATAAGATACACATTTGTGTACGTACTTGTACACATCTACTAAAGGACAAGAAAGTGCTCATACTCACCCTTCACTTTGTAAAGTGCTGTGTATTGTATACGAAGTTTTGAATTAAAAAACAAAAAAACAAAAAAACAAAAAAACAAAAAAACAAACAAAAAAAAAAACCAAAAAAAACCCACAAAACCAAAACAAAACAACAGAGAAAATATTGGTTAAAATGTTCTACATATTGTTTTATCAAACATGCCAGATCCCTTCATGGTTTCAGATGTGGGTGTGGATATCTGCAAATGACTCACGGTGGCCGGCCTGGAAGCCCATGCAGGAGGAGCAGGAGGTCCCTCACCAGGCAGGGAGACCTTCCACAGCTCCCACTCACACCCTTGAAAGGCCAACGCCAAAGCATCTGCCTTTTGCTGAGCTGAATCAGACACTGGTTTTCCAGAATCAAGTATTATCATCTGTGTTCCAAGCAAGGTCTGAACTGAAGCAGGCAGATAAAACTTAAGAGAATGGAGGGGAAAAGTGTATTAAGCGTATCAGGAGGTTGTCAATCTAAATCAAGCATCACCATCAGGATGGCTTGTGGCTTGCAGGATGAGGCCCTGCAGGAAGCAATAGCAAGGAGGGAGATGTGCTACTTTTAAGCAACTTAATTTGCTGTCAATATCAAGTTCCTGGTGAGATGTATTTTCAGATGTGGGATGTCATGAACACCCCAACTTAATGCTCCCTAAAACACAATCACCTGGAGGCTTCAGACTGCCTTGCGGGGCTGACCATCCTCCCCAGAGATCCCGCAGCAGATTCGTAGCAGGTATAAAATCAGTAATGCTTCATGTGGCCAATGATAATATATTTTTGGCAACAGTGTGATATCTCACAAGTGTTATTTATTTATATTGCAGAGATAGGCAAACTGAGGCATGGAGTGAGGTGGGCTCTGGCCCATGGTCACACAGACAGTTGGTGTGGCATAATTCTGAAATACTTTTTACTTACTGAAGATACTTTTGACTTACTGAAGCCCCTGACTTGATGAATAGCTGGGGGCTCAGCCTATCTGCTTGGCTTGTGCTCTGCTGAGGAGACTCATCCCACGATATGAAGTGGGACTCAGGCACAAGCCACCACTGTCCCACATTGGCTTCACTTCATGCCTCCTTCCCTTGAAAAGACAGGGGGGAAAAAAGGCAGCTTAATGATGCCCAGGGGGTGCCAATAACTACAGAGAGTCATTTTTGTTAATGGCATTCTGGCTGATGCAGTTTGAGTAAGGAGGATGAGAGAATCTTTCACTGTGTTTTTCTAAAGCAAATATTTGGCGCTTTCATCTTCGAGTGCTTTAACATGCAATCTGTCACCAAAAAAACCCGTTTACGTGGGAGTTCATGGAAAACATATCATGTTTCAGACAGCAATTGAAGAAGGGGGGTATCTATTGTACTGCTCAGAAATGTAATTCATGGAAACTGGGTTGCAAACCACACAACTAGGTATTAGCCTATCTGTAAGTGTGACAACGCCACAGCTTAACACTGATGTTTCACCCTTTACTTGCCACCAACATCTTCCTGTCCATTGTATCAGCTGGGGTCCAGGGTCACAAAAGAGTCTCGATCATCAAATGCCCAAGGGTCCTCAGCAACTTCAACCCATTTCATAAAAAACTCACATTCCCCAGTGCACTCCATGGGTCCCCAGGGCACCAGTCCCACACTGTCATCCACCTGGAGCATCTCACACACCTGTCAGCAATTCACACCACCAGTCATAAAACCAGACAGAGAATTCTACAACCAAGTACGCTTCTCCAAGGTTTTGTTTTTCCTGGCTAGGAACACCAAGAATATCATGCACATATTTGAGCTGCTCCACCTAGTCATTATCCCGAGAGAAAAGGACAGCCACGCTTCTGGTATGTGGAGCCACACAACCAGAACAAACACAAGCTCTTCTTGGCCGAGTTGCCCGAACGTTGCCGTGATTTGCAACTGACCCATCGCCTGCCAGCTCATTTCTTGACCACCCTGGTTTTGGCTCCGATTCTCCTTTCTGCTTTTGGCACAGCAACAGCAGAGGCTGGGGAGTTTTTCATGTTGGTTTTGGTGCTGTGTTTTGTTTTTTTGGGTTGTTTTTTTTTCAGTTGTGTCCCCGCTTTGCTTTGTGCTTGGCCAAACTCCTGTCCTCCTCTCTGTCTGTTAAGGCAAAGCATCACCAGGAGCAAGTGGAAGGAGGCCACAGAGCACTGGGCTGCTGCCCTGTGCGGTCACTGCTGTGCACAGGCCACATGCAAATGCCCCAAGCGCGGAGCGGGACAACCTAACAGTGGCATTAGTGGCAGGAGTGATCTACTCCTGGGCCATCACTGATCTACTCACATAGCATGGAAAAGAAATAAATTAAAAAAAATAATAATCACTGGAGTCATTCTCATAGTGACACACAAACAAAACCAAGGGATTTATTATTTTTCCCCTTGCCTTCACCACACAGCTAAAAAGAGGCCAAAACAACCCTCCTCCTTCAAGCCTAAGAGTTTTCCTCACAAAATTCACACAGTGCCCTACTTGTAGCTGACTAATTTCTTTTGTAGTGGCTTTAACACTTGGCCAAAGCTAGCTCTGAGAGTGGGCCTGCAACAGTTACACAGAATTTGGGGGCTGCACAATTAAAAATAATCTATAGGCATCTTCCATTTTTGTTTTCAGAGAATGAAGGATGCTTTTGCATCTCAGCAGCATAGGGACTGACTGTTTCTATTACTGCAAATACAAGGTTAAATGACACACCCAAGGTCAAAAAGGGCAACAACCTCCTTGATTTACAGTCTGCTGTTTTAATACTCAAGATGATCCTTTCCAACTTGCAACATTTCCATTTCCAGATGGAAAAATGCTTCCCTCTTACAACACAAAAATCACAACCACCACAAAATCAACTGCTGATGTTTTCTTTACTCTCTGCCTCTGCTCTTCCTCCCTTTCCTTGGCTTATACACTGGGATCAATTACCTAAATTTTTTGCTCAGCTGAAGTGGTAGGTCTCCAGTCACTACAAAGAGAGGAATTAGATTACAGAGAAATTTACCTGCTGGAGATGGCCATTACCTTCCTGAGCAGAGCCAACAGCAGAAGCATGTCCAGCCTGTGCCGGCGATGCAGCCCCTGGGTTTCCATCTTCTGCCATGGCCACCTAAATCTGGCCCCCCTCCCTAATCCACGCCAAACCACAAGACTTAAAAAGCTCTGAAGCCCATTTAGTTTGCATGAAACAGCTCTGAGAAAGGGATTAGTTTTCTCTCATCGGGGATATTTATCTCTGCTTAGAAGAAAATATGAAGAAAACGAAGGAGCGCAAGCAGCAGACCAACAAGCCACGTGTGCGACACGCAGGCAGCTGGGAGCGCTGATGGCAGCAGGTCTACCCAGCCCACTCCTCCACCACGGACAGCCAGGACACCACCCTTGCAATGGTTTAGAGCGTGGAAGGAGAAGGAAGAGCCATGTCTTTAAATCTACCTTTAAACCCACCTTCACATCCAGGACTCCCCATTCCCTGCTCCAAGCAGCAACAAGTCCTTATGCACCTCACTAAAAATTGTTGAGCAAGAGAGAAAAGTTGTTTTATTGCTATTGTTTCCCATCTGTCTCTCTCCAGGGTGGCCCCAGGGTTTTCACAAGCCCTGGGGACGTGTCGCTGTCAGAACACAGCAGCACGCACCACGTGCCGGCCGGGGACGCCCACCCGGGGCTGGACGGGCTCCGGGCCTGTGCTGCACCCTCCGGCGTGGCTGCGCCGCCGCTCGCCAGCATCGCCGCTGCTTTTCTCATCTTCTTCTAAGCTGGAAATACATCTTCAAAAAGAATCAGGGGGGTCACTTCCACAAATAGCGCCCTGTTCGCTGGGATGAATGGAAGCGTGATGTCCGCTCTCCTCCTCCCAGCGAGCAAAGGCCAGTGACCAATTTACCTCCATTTTCAAGCCGTGTTTATCCTTCCCGGGCCGCAAGTACCCAACAGCTTTTTCCTGCCTGCTGTGAAAAGCAGGTTTCTCACCTGTCACTTCAGCTTGTTGTAAGCACAAGCCTGATCTGAAAACCACCGGCAGTGATGACACGCTCAAACGAACGTCTACTGACTGAAGGCCCTCGTGATCACCCTTGACCCCAATCCTGTAGATCATGTTAAATCCAACATTATCTCCCTGCCAACTTTGTTTTCCTAAGAGGTGAAAGACTGACGCCAGAGCCTGGACCCGAGGGGCTGAGTGAAGAGCCTTGTCAGGCAGAAGGTGGCTGGAGACTGGGAAGCGGGATGAAGAGGCTGAGATGCCACTGTCACCCCCTCCACCCCCCTCCCTCTTTCTCTTCTTTAGAAGAATTTTTCTAGGGGTTAAAATAAAAGATAATAAAAGAATAAATCAGAACTTGCACTTTGCAAAGGGAAAAATAAATCTGGACTGAAATAAATGGCCCCTGTTGTCCTTCACTGGAAAACTGAAATTAATATTGGGCTCAAAAAAGCCTTCTGTTTTCATACAAATGCGTAGCCCTTTTCGCAAACACATCTCAACCCTTCAAGGCAAGGCAGAGCTCTCAGACACACTTCAAAGAGCCGGATGTGATGCGTCTCCTCTCCCTGGGCTATTTGCTGGGGTGGACCTCCATCCAAGGTGCGTACCACCAGCCCCATCCTCACTGAGCCATTCTCAGAGGCACCATGAGATGCACTCACTCTCCTGATCTTATTTGATTCCTCCATCAGGGACCTGGATGGATTATAAGCAAGCCACAACAGATTGTTTCCACGTGGAAACAACTTTGCCTCTAGTCTTCCAAAAATGAGGTTTTAAATAGGCCTTAGGTAAAAATGACAACAGGAGTCAAGGTGTATGAAACCTGTATAACAGAGACACAAGAACAGGATAAAGGGAGGGAAGAAAAAAAACCTTAGATTCATATGCTGCTTTTTAATTCAACAAACACAAAGCCTTACTAGGTTATTTGCCTGCAACGATTCACAAATTTATAAAAGGTCCTCTTGAAACGTGTAAACCACAGTCCAGCACAGAAAAACAAGTTGTTGAAGTGCTGTGTAGAAGTGAGGTCATAGTTATATTACTGGACCTGAGAAATGGAAAAGTCATTGTATGACTAAAGGATTAGGACTAGGCCCAGTAAGTGCTGAACTTTGTATCCTGGCTTATAAAGAACCATCTCAACCAGGAAAGCCACACAGCTGAGGAGGTGGATTACAGTCTTAACCTGTTCAGCAACGAAACCAGTAATAACAACATGACAGGAAAGAATTGCCATCACGCAAAAATTCACACTCAGGAAATGATGTGCTGTATTTAAAAAATAGTTTACGATTTTAAAGGTTCATGTGTTTTATCAGGTTTATGAGATCTCATTATACGAATTTAAGAGACTTGGATTTGATCTGTTAACTCTATATAGGTCATATCTCCTATAAAATGGCTGGCATGCCAGCAATGCACTATGGTTAAGCTACGTCTGGTAAGATTTCACATACTACACTTATTAAAAAGTGTGCCACCCCCAGCAGTTTATAGAACATGCAGTGGAAAATCCAGGAGCCGTATCATTCCATAACACATTTAGTACTCATACACATTATATAAATATACACGTATAGACATATACACGATGAGGAGGATAATTAGGCGATAAATTGTGGAAACATGATAAATGCAATTTATCTGGCACCCTTGATTGCTTCATCTATTCTCTCCTCACTAATCCATCTCTGCGGAGACTGGTTTCGAAGACTAAAAATCCCTGGGAAGTTTAGAAAACAGCCTTTTTTTTTTTAATTAGCCTTGAAAGGTTCGCTTGCTTACCACTATAACTTTGCATATTTTTTTCATCCAAGAGTAATCTTGATCCAACATGCAGAATGGGGAATATTCACTGCTGGCTTAGACTGGAAAAAAACCCCCATGTAATATGGATAAAGACTTCATATCCTATGGGGTAGGGAATCTTCCTTTTTCCAGTCGTACATTGCACATAACCCACAATCATTATGTCAAGAGAGATTTTATTCAGTGTTTAACTTGGTAAACAGAGATAGTGTCGAAAAGATCTTTACATTTTCATGGGCTCAAATTATAATCAGTGGGACAATATGAACATTCGGGATATGTCCAAAAACGAATGGTCATCAAACTGCCCTCTTCTGAACTAATCCCAACGAGATAGGTTTGTTATCAGAAATAACCTGCTCTTAGGCAATTATAGGTGCACTGTTTTGCCTCCTGTCTGAGGACACACCCTATTATTGTCATTATTAAACCATGTTTAATGACCTAAACACAATTACTTAGGGTGAGTTGCCTTTAAATCTGTATCGATAACCAAACAAAAGGAAGTGAACGTTCCATTTTCTACTGTATTTACTCACTTGGCAGTATTTGCACAACTGATTTACCAACCTTAATGCTATGTGCAGAAACGTATTTACCATCTGATTGGGAAGGCGCGGGGCGATGCAGGGGCTGGGAGGCAGAAGGGGCACACCCGCCCTGTGCTCGCGGCATGGCCGGACCCATTCGGACAGGCTGGAATTCCTGCCAGACCGTCCGTCTATTTTTATAAAAGCCAAGTATGTTTATCAGCTGCAGTCATGAAGTCACCACCTCCTGAAAGTTTTTGAGAAGTTAGTGTGAAATTATCTTCATCCTCCTTGTTAAAAACAATCTCACTCTCATAAACACCTGCCTGTGGGCCAAGTCACAGAATCACAGAATGGTCTGGGTTGGAAGGGACCTCAAAGATGTAGTTTCAAGCCCTCTGCCATGGGCAGAGACACCTTCCACTAGACCAGGTTCCTCAAAGTCCCATCCAACCTGGTTCAAGACCCAAATAAATTACTGTAGCCACCATCTCAGTGGGTTCACCCCTTGCTACAGCCAGCAGTGGGTCTGAGCATGTTGGCTCCAAGCCAGAGATCCCCTTCTTAAGTGAAAGCTAGCACTTTAAAAAGCATAACCATGAGTGTAGGGTGTTGGGCCAGATGCCCTCTAGAGGTTTCTTCCAAAGGAAATTATTCTGTGATGCACAGAATGGCCTCCACTGTCACATCGCGCAAGAACACCTCCCACCCAAATCCTACATGTGATGTTCTTCCACTGATTTTGATTAAGGGCTAAACCTACTCACACTGATACATACAGAACGGAGGCAGAAGGTGGCACATTATAATCTTGATTCAGCATAGGAGGTTAAACTGATAACAGTGGGATTGTCCCTGATCACCTTTCAATATCATGGATTAAAACAGAAAGCCACTCCAGAAACTATGAGGAGGACATTACATGTTGTTCCACCATTCTGTATTCCCATAGAAGAGTTTCTTCTTCAGATTCCTCATACAGTAACACCTTTCACTAACAGCAAGTTTCCCAAACAAACTCTCAGGTAGGCAAATAATCTAATCTGATCCCTGAATCCTCCAGAGATTTCTGGACTGTATGAACTCTGCAGCGTTGAAATCAAAGTCAGAATATTAAAAAAGGTACCAGGTTGAAAAGTAGATCTGTGGCAGAGCTATATTTGAGCCATGTTTTATCAACATCCGTCCATCAAAATGACAAGACATTCCCTACTTTCATGACATAAGAAGGACTACATTTTGGAACAGCAATGCTAGGAGATTAATTAGGAATTAAATCAAATAATAATTGGATTCATTTTTGAATATTAATAGGATTGAACAATTAGGCAAGAAAGAAAATAAACAAACTCAAAACAGGATCTCGAGCAACAACTCCTTCAAGTGATGACAAGTTACAGAATTTCATCACCAGCTCATGTGGTGTAAGGCAGAAAGTACACAGCTATTCCAGTAAATCTAGGATACCACCTGAACTTTTTAAAGTTGTCAAAAATCCACAAAGAACACCTTTTCTAGGGAAGGGAGGATACTTTAACAGCTTCACTTCCATGCCCAAACTTAAATTTTTGAGATAGGCTTTCACAAGCCTAGAGCAGGAAACATCCATTCATTGTTCCTCTTCAGGAATACATGTGAACTCCAAAGGGCAAGAGATAAGGGCTAAACAAAAGTAAATCATTTCACAACAAAAGCAAGCATTAATAAATTCAGCTCATGAGCATCTTCAAGCTTCATTAGAAAACAAAGTTAAGGTCAACAAAATACAGGAAGATATTAAGTCAAGATAAATAAATCAGTGGCCCCCTTTTTTCCTCCCAGCTCAGAAGAAAGGGGCATAGAGCCAACCAGTGTGCATTCTTCAACAAAAGCTTCAGTTGCCACTTCTCAGGGGGTCAGTTGTACTGTGGCTTAATATAATAGTTAGTTGAAAGCATAAACAAATTAGGACTGTTAGTTTGAAGCGGGACATGACCATTGCCTTAGTATTGAGCATCACAAGGTCAACAATTACATGTTCAAACAGCTAGCAGGATTACAGCATCGCACAACAGCTGAGGTTAGAGGGACCTCTGGTCTAGTCCAACTGCCCTGCTCAGAGCAAGGTCAGCTACAGCCAGCTGCTCAGGGCTCTGTCCAGTCAGGTTTTGGTATCTCCAAGGATAGAGATGCCACAGTCTCTCTGGGCAACCTGTTCCAGTGTTTGATCACCCTTACAGAAAAAAAAAAAAGATACTGTTCCTTCTTACACTGAAAGAGAATTTATTGTATTCTCGCCTCTGCTCACTGTCTCCTGCCCCAGCACCAGGCCACACTGAAAAGAGCCTGGCTCCATCTTTTTAACACCCCCCTACCTCCATCACGTATTTATAAACATTGATAAGGTCCCCCTAGGCCCTCTCTTCTCCAGGCTGAACAGTGCCAGTTCTCTCAAGCTTCTCTCACATGACAAGATGCTCCAGGCCCCTTTGCTGGACTCACTTCATGAAGCCCATTATTGTCACCCTTCACATCACTCAGGAGATTCAAGATTGTTTTATTTTTGCTAATCCCATCCCCGCATGCTTGGACAGTGCCTCTTTATAGTCCTGCTGGGTCACTTGCCTGTTTCCTCTGCTTGTATTCTTCTTTTTTATATTTGACTTTAGTCAGAAGCTCCTTGTGGCCTCCTGCCACCTTTGCTTGACTTCTTGCTTGTTGGGATGGACCTCTCTTGAGCTTGGAGAAGGAGATTTTTGAAAAAAACAGGTCTTCCTTCTCTTTGAGACTGCAGACCATGGGATTCTTCCAGACAGATCCCATGACAGGCCAAAGTCTTCTCTGCTGAAGGCCAGGGTTGTGATCCTGCTTTTAGCTCTCCTTCCTCCTTGCAGGATCCTAAAACTCCATCTCATGGTCACTGCAGTCACAGCTGCTCCAACCTTCCCACCCCAAACAAGTCCTTCCACATTTGTACGGATATCTACAGCAGAGCCCCTCCCCTTGCCACCTTCTCAATCAAAAAGTTGTCATCGATGCACTCCAGAAACTGCTTGAACTGCTTGACCCCTGCTGTGTTGTCTCTCCAGCAAACCCTGGGGTGGCTGAAGTCCCCCACGAGGACCAGGGCCTGGGAAATTCAGCCTTCTTCCAGTTGTCTGAAGACCCCTCACTACAATATCACCCACGTCAGTGTACCTGCTCATCCTAACCCAAAACCTCTTGGCTGGCTCAGGACCCCTTCCCAGGCAGGGTATTACAGCATATCCAAATGAAAAGAAGGAAGCAGCAAAGGTGTCCTTGGTAAACATGGTTATAAACAATTACAACTGTAGCAGCAGCCAGTCTATTTCCTCCTTCCTTTCCAGAAAGCCCAGACCAGAATGGTCCAAAGTATTGACAGATGAACAGACTGTACAGAACAAGGCACGATGTCCTTCCCAACAGCCAGGACAGAACAGTACATGGGGGGGGAGCTGGGACCCTCGTTTCTGACACTCGTCAGAAATTAGTTCCTCTAGGCTTACACGTTAGTCAGACAAGAGAAACTGCATATGAAGTTATCACTTAATTACTACACCCCGGCACCAGAGAATCAGTCTAACCTGACTATGCTTCTGCAAGGAAGACAAACGTGTAGGTGCCCACACGGGGTCCTCTAAGAGGAGATGGGCTATGGGTGCTCCTCTTCGGCCACTTTCCAAGGAACTGTGGGTGAATCCATCTGCCGTGCTAAACGCACCAGTGTCTTTGTAGGAAGACTTCACAAGGCTGAGGAGGAGGAGGGTCCTTCAGCCTGACTCCCCACTGCAGAGCGGGCAAGTTACACATTTGAGATGAAAACAGCATGTGCGCTTTAAGTCTTAAGACAACACTGCCAAGCTAGGCTGGGCTATTTTTCTGGGTGTTGCCCTAACATCTTGATCAGCCACAGAAATGTCTCAGCTGGAGTTTAGTCACGCTTCTGACCCAGACTAGCTGGCACCACTGGGTTAAACAAAGGGCAGCCCTGCCTTACCTCCTTCCTGAGCCCAAATTAATCAATTCATCCTTGCAAATATCAAAAGGATGTAAGCACCTGAATGGAGAGGGGTTATGCAAGGGAACGGGAGATCACAGTGCCAGATTTAAGCATAAAGTATCACAAAATTATCCTTAATCTGCAATAGTTTTCCAAAGGGATTTTTGGAGGCTGTCACCCCTATGTCTTCAGAAATTTAAAAACACATTTGATAATACAGATAAAAATACACCAAGGAAAGGAATACTCCTTTGTCAGAACAAGGAAAAGGAAAATGGAGAGTGTCTTACCCCACTTCAACTTCTATGATTGTTGCTCTAACGATGGTGACCGTAATCTGGAAAAGTGAACAACGCTGGTTCTTCCCCGGCAGCTCAGAGCACGGTCTCAGGACTGTCTTTACCAATTAACAGATCTCCAGCTTGTCACAGAGAAAACACATTGAGCAACAAGTCTGGCTGCCTCAACTCATCCCATGATCAGTGTTAAAAAAAACTTTTGTTTTTGATAGAATAAATTAGCGTGCAAATATGAAACGGCATTTCACAGAATCCACTCACACATTATGCTGTATATCCTGCATGCATATGTAAAATACAGAATATAATGCACATACACAGAATTCGCAGTGATTACTAATTGGGTACAAAGCTTATATACTGTTTCTTTTCTAAAAGCAACAACATTTGTGCTGGAATTACTTGTCATCCAGGTAGCAGGCGGGTATTCACACTGCTACTTTAAAAACTTATGCAGCTGCATCGAGTTCTGTCTTTCCTGAGATAAAAGCATGTCCTGAATATTCTTTATTCTTCAGGGCTACTAATTTGAACAGACCTGTCACTCTAAGTAGAGGGAGTTGTGGAATATTGACATTCTATTGAATTATTTAAGATAAATTAACAATGTTCCACATCCTAGGAGACTGCTATTTTCAGAAAAAGCCTGACACACTTGTGTTTAGACCTAGTAGCCAGAATGTGGAGAAGTTACAATTTATAAACTATTTTTTTATTCTGCATGGAAATAAACAGGAGACACACACCAGCTGACTGCATGTGACTTGCCTCGGTGTTGCAAGCAGAACTGAGAATTTCCAATATTTTATTCTGCTTTGTTACAGATGGCAAGGACAGGAGTTCTTATGTTATCATCTTGCTAATTTATGGCAAAACCAGTCCCCCTCCCCAGTCAACACAGACGAAAAGTTGATGACTAGACTTGAAGCTATGGGATGCTCATTCTCCATCAGCAAAAGTCTTGTTTAGACTTATAAGAGGGTTAGAAGGCATTAGCTCTGGAAATCCCAAGGAGGGACCCTGAACACCGCTGCTGTTTCAGGCCTCTACCCCGACCGTAGGCAAGAGCTGAGGTGACACGAACTCCAGACACCTCTATGGTCACACAACACTCCTGTCTGTCCGTGCACAGACACAGATCTCTTCTAAGGCTGGCAAGTTTGGAGCAAAAGTTCACAAATAAAGAGGCAGCATTAATTCTTATTGGTTGCTGTTGCTTGGGAGTTAAAGCCTAGATAGTCATAATGTGCACACGCAAAAAAAAAAATAACACGGCTCTGTGAATCACCACTGTAATTCCATCAGCAAATTACAGGCTTGAGCTGATGTACAGAGAAGTGCTGTCCAGAATTCAATGCCAATTCCCTCTGGGTGGGTACATGGCCTTTCACATCCCCACCAGGCAGACTGTGGAACATTAGCGTGGAAAGGTGTACATATACATATATATATATATATATGTGCACACATATGCAGATATGTCTGTATATATGTATAGCATTTCTTTTTTTCAAAGTGTGTGTGTATATATATATATACACACACACACACACACACATATATGTGGGTGGAGGGAAACTTCTGAAACATCTCCTTTCCCTAGACACTGACAAACACTTTTTGGGTTTCTTTTAGCCTTTTCTGCAAAACACAGAGCAGACATTCAGAAGAGACGAAGGGTAGTTGACGAAGGATGCCCCAAAGAGCAGAAGACAGTAGGACTGTCTACTTGCACATCATGAGGCGGGTGTCACCAAGACCTGAAGGACCAGTGAGGTGCCTGCACTTTGCTGCTCACCCTGAGAGGTGACCCCGCAGTGGTGGGTCTCTATGGGAAGCCGGAGCAGAAGCAGCAGCACATGTGCTGGCGACATGGAGGGTGGGACCAGGAACAGGGCTAGGCATGGGCTCCACACTCCAGGAAGGAAGCTCAATCCCTCCCATCCACCCCAAGACCTTTGAACATGGAAAGGAGCGATTCGGCATCTGACAGTCCACCAAGGGCATGGTACCCCGTTTGCAAACATCATGCTGAGTCACTAACCATGCCCGAGAGACTGACAATGGGAGATTAGCGTGAATTTATGGCTCAGGTCCCTCATTTTTCTTCATCACGGTAATGACTCATTTCCTACCCACGGGGGCGAAGGGCTGGCCATAAAACCTGCCATTGTTTCTCTCACTTACCTGGTGAGAAGGGTATTAAAATGGGCATTTATTTTTGTTCCCAGTTTCTACAGAAAATTACTTAGGAGGAGTTTGGGGCAAGATTTCAAAGACAGGAGAGTGTGGATGTGGAAAGAGGCTTTGAAAAGAGAAAAAAAAAAAAAAAAAAGGGCTTAATCTTCAACTCAGCCTTAGTTGGATTATCTTTTATATACAAGTAGATATACACCTATAATCTTTCAGACATAACCACAAGCACATATGGAGCCAGGCAAAGCGTGTGTGCCCACGACAACATGTACCGTGTACCTGCTGAGGCTGATGCGAGTCCTCGGTTACTTCATCCAGCTCACCTGTGTCAGCACATTCCCTCTCAAAGTTTGAGTCTCAAGCTTTAAGCAGCTTCGTTCCCAGACCCCATGTGTTACTAACATTTTTTTTTTAAATAAAAACCTCACAAATATGTTCATGTACATTTCTGAGGTTCTGACTTGGGAGAAAAGAAAAAAAAAACAAAACCAAACCAAAGCAACAACAAAAAACCACCAACCATCAGCTACGGAGAGGCTTCAAAATCCAGCATCTCCAAGCTCAGTAGAAGTTAGGAAATCAAAGTATTTTATCATTGATTAGATAACCAAAAGCCTAAGATACCAAATCTTAGTCATCCATCATCTCTCCACACAACAAGTATTCTAACTTTTAAATACTGCATGTTTTGAAACTGCTGTTGGTTTCATGAATGATCTACAGTAGGATAAATACACTTGAAGTCACACTAAGAAAGAAGCTAATTTTACAGAAATGAGAGGAAAACCACATTTCTGTAGTACTAAAGAAATCCTTTATCCTGTATTTTATTGTATTTTGTAGAGTTTAAATAGAGCTTTGCTACCACTTGTTCCTCGCCATTTAACTTATCAGTCCCCAAATCATACTAATTAAGCGTTTATTATACATAGTGAACCACATAAAGAAACTTCTTGCTCAGGAAAAATGCCAAATGCTACATGGAGCTCTGGTGAAGTTTTCTCCCACCTTCTGTGAATCATTTTGCTTTTAGAAGAGCAGTATGATCCACAAGAAGAATCGACATAACAGCTCCATCATTTTCAACACATAGGTTTTCTATTATGTGTACTTAACAACTTACTTGGAGCATCTTCACACCAAGATGGCCATAATAAATACTTTGAAGTACCCACCTTAAAATAAAGGGCTTCTATACACAATTGCCGTGATTGCAGCTCAGGAGCTACCAAGCAGCAGCTGAGCTTTTGCACATCATCTGATGCTCGGCACTTTATTAACTCTTGGTAATTCGTAACTCTAGACTGGGATTAAACACAGTTTATCTTCAGAAAGCACTCCACACTTCTTTTCTACCAAGCTTCCCAAGTCCAGTTAGACATAAAACATACAAGAAGGCACTAAAGTAACAATAAGAATATAGGGATATTATAAAAGAAAAAGTACATGTTAAGATAGATATTTTTCTATTTCCCCTCTTTGCTACCCCAGTTGCAGTGTTTAGTGATACAAATGCAAGAGTGGGGAAGAATTCAGCTTACGCTTTCATATCTCTAGCTGGTTTTTACCTGACAGTACCAGGGCAAAAACCTGAAAACTGAAGTGTGTAAATCGGGCAGATAGGGATCAAAAATGTCACTGAGAACAGTAAATAGAAATGCATCATTTTTATGAATATATTCTTGGAAATACACTTTAAAATTAGGCTTTAAATACAACATTTCTGCACATGTTTTGCCACACTAAAAAAAAAAAAAATCAGATGTCTTGGAGGCCACTGTGTTGTCTTGAGGCAAGAGAAGAGAATGGCTAGTGAAGAGTTTGTATTATTGAGACACTGGAAGAGCTTTGAAAATTATTACAGAAACTAAATTAGAAAAATCCTGTGCTAGAGTGTTCTTTTTTTAAAAAAAAAAAAAACAAAACGTAAAATGTAATAAACAGTAAAACCTTAAATTGCAAGGCCTTTAGTCAGGTCATGCTGATCTCAGTATCTTTAGTTCTCATCCATCTCACCCGCCACCGAAGGTGGTGTACCTTTGATGTGAACTAATTACATTCTAAACATTTTGTCGAACAGCTTAATGCAGATGCCAAATAAGCTCTGTCTGTCTAAACAGGGCTTTAGACAACTTATCACTTTCAGTGTTAACTAAGAGCCAAGTTCCACTTCAAATAGAAAATTATGCTGCACAGAAAAAGATCTGCATATAAAACTTCAGACAAAAAAAGGGTTAAAAAGCCATGTTATTGGTTTTTTTATTTCAATGCTGCTACATTCCCATTGTCTTGACTAGAAAGGGTACTACTGCGTATGGGTGTGTGCGCACACGTGTGCAACAATAAAACACACAATGCCGAAAGCAACATTTCTTTTATCTGATAAAACTATCTACATGACAAGAGGAAATGTTTTAGGACAAGGCATTCTGTCTGCTGTCTGCAGCATCATTTCAAGATCTCCTCAAACGAGTCTTGTTTATTAAAAATGTATTAAAAAGAATGATTATTGCAAAACAAAAAACAACAAGGGGGGGAACAACAACCAAAATTCTGCACCCAGAGCACTGGAGCCCGGCGTGCTGGAGGGGAGAGAAAATTGTTCTCCTGATCCTGTAAGTGAAAAATGTTCTTTCACTTCTGGGCAAAAGCATCTGAATATTCTCCCAGGAAGGAGGGAGGTGAGTCAGGGGAAGGCAGGGAGAAAGACACAGCAAGGGACTGGAGTTCACTCACCATGTTTCTTAAGAAATCTCCTATTCCTTCTGCAGATACTCATATATGTTTAAAACAGCTCTGTTGTCTTTTATTTAAATATATATGTATATATATATATAAATCTAACACTGACAAATCAAAAATACATATTCTGGCATATCTTGGTGAAACAATAGCCTTCCCCACGATGATCGCCACCACCATTCTCTCATTAGACAGTTTTCTAATGTGTCTCCTCATACCTTGCCTTTGATGCACAAGTACAATCCTTTCTTCTTCCATCAGTTTTGGCTCTTAAGCACATAAGTACTGATCTGAAACCCCTGGCTATACTTGCGCATGAGTTTTCAGCAGGGTTCACAGATTTCTTCTTTTCAAGCAGAAGGGAGAGGTTACATGTTTTCCCACAGTTCCAAAAATACCAAGTACGCAGTCCAGTAAACTCCGATGCATCTTTTAAAAGTTCATGTGCCTTTGGAATAATATTGTTAAACCTGTCTGCTTTGAAAGTGGGGAGCACCGTTCAGTTCCTCTTATACTGGTAAATATTGCAGCCTTTTAAAATGCAAACATTATATATCATGCACAAGATCTTTTCCCACTTATTCCTGTATCCCCCTGCTTATATCAGCAAGAGCACCTGATCTGGTAACCTGGAGAGAGGAGCTGATGCAGGATTCAAATTATTTTGGGTGGAAAAGGAGAAAAAAGAAAGTTTTGACAAGCCAGTTCTCCAATTTGGTTCACATACGCCCAAGCAGAAGGCAGAGGGCAAGAGTTAACTCTTCCAACAGCACCACTAACTGGACTAGTTTAAATGCTTGTGAAGCTACAGCATTCTCCCATTAGATTGCTTCCTAGCGTCTGAGACAACTATGCAACTAAGAGTAAGTATCTGATAATTAAATAAGAGGTGATAATCAAGATATACACTTTCATTTGCAGAAAAATTAATCACTGCTTGCTTGTTGGGGAATTTAACTGGATTCTCAAGACATTACCAAGACCCATGAAAACCTGCAAACTACACAAATATGGAAACTGCTCCTCTGCGCACCTCCTGTCTTCTCTCTTGGCTCTCCTTTCCTTTTTTTTTGCCTAGAGTAGATTTGTTGCAGTTTCCAGCATTTTAAACCATCCGCTGTGGGCACACAGGACACACCTGGCACGTTCCCTGCAGGCTCTCAGGACGCCCTCACCTCCACCCCCACCTGGGCAACACTCTTCACTTGGTTCTTGCCACTGTCCTTCTCCACAAGTCTCTGAACCTTACCTGGCTCTTGCCTTCACTACCATGCTGCGTCCATGCGGTTCCTCGCACGGTGAACCTCCAACCATCTCTACAGGGAGCCCATAACACTCAAAGAAACCACTTCTAGTACTGCCTGCTCCCTCCAGCAAACTCCCCAACCCAAAGGCACCAGTCACTGCCAAAACTAACAGATTAAAACCAATTTAAGAATTTAGGAGAACGTTTCTGAGTTTTGCAGAGCCAGCGTATGCTAGGAAAGCAAGACCGCCTTGCTACCATTACCATTTCTCAGTCTTCTACATTTGGCCTTGTTTGAGGACTCTCAGCTTCCAGAAGAAATCACATTTACGAAGTTTGAGTATGACTAGTTTTCTAAAGGTCAAGTTCAGGCTGGAAAAAGGGAGGTGCCCTGTAACAGAGGACAAACCTGTATCTCCCCCTCCCCTTGCTGTAAATGGCAAGCAATCAACCTGTGGAATTCACCGATGCAGGGGTCAAAGAAAAAAATTCCCATGGGTGGATAATTTTTTTACAACCATTAATAACACATTTACGCAGAATCCAGCAGTAAAACAGCAACCAAAGGCCACAACTTTAGGGTGTAATCTATTTGCAAGTAGCTCAGGAAAAGACACTCCCCACTGGTGGCACTCCACACAGACACACGTACAGACAGACAGACACAACCGGGTTCTAATCTGCAGTTATTTGCGCTTGAGAAGTTCTCTATGTCCTTAAATGCTTGTGACATCCAGCCCTGTTCTAGAAAAGTGAGACTAGTTGTATCAGCCATCACCAGAAGGACACCCATTAGAAAATGGGTGGCCTGAACTATCATTTTGGTTCGTATTTCCCCACTACGCCGATGTTTTAAAAACAAGCTATGGCAGAGGTCAGGAAAAGGCATCCCACGGCAGGACGGCAAATCATGAAAGAAGGGTGCAAGACAGTGATGTTGCACCAGGATCAAAGTGCTATTCAGTAATCCCCATTATTGTGCCTCGTTGATATTTTAAGCAAATCGATCTGATCTCATCACCGTGCCTACTAATGTTTTAAAATGCAAATAGCAATTTCTTATAATAGTACCTAGATTTCTCTCCTGGAAACATCTTTATAATTCACATCTTATTAGCCACAAGAATTCCAATTACACCTCTTCTCTTCTAATTTCTACCAGCTGATTATTAGCATTAGATGATAATAGAGTATTTTCTGCTAATATATTTCTTAATAACATCAAACTGCAGAATGCCTTTGTGGTCTAATAATTGAATAACTGCACTGAAGAGAGTACTAAATCACTGGAAAATGTTTTACTTTAAGTCTTTATTACTGTTCAAAAACATGGAATACTTAAAACACGCTCACAGTTTAGCTGCATTCATCAGGCAAGTTATATTTGCAACCAATGCAAAATGAAACCAAATTGCTTAAAGATCAACACATAATTCAGGTTTCTGGAGGTTTAAAGGGGGAAGGAGGGAGAAGACAGCTATATCCACATGCACAAACAGATAATACAAGTTTTAATACAGAGAAAAGAAGAGTGTGCTGCGTTTCTGGGTTTTGTCAGCAGATCTCTTAGTGCAGGGAATGATACTCTAAGACGTGCATTCACAACGCACACTGGTATCAGCTGCTAATTTACAGAGCATTTCTCTTTAATTTTGAGGACCATTAAGAAGAAACACTAAAGCAAGATATCAGAAAGGGCTCGGAGAATGACGAACACTGAAGACAACTGTCACAGCAGAAAACATCCCATGTGTTTATGTTGCAAAACTTAACCACTAGAAGAAATTATGAGTAATGGATCCTGCGGTGCCGGGGACTCTCTAAATGAGCCATTGACTCCTGCAGAAAGGGCAGAGCTCTAGGGCTGGGATCGGCACTGCAAGTCACAACTAAGGAACGATAATGGGAAGCATGAGGTAGCTTGAAGTTCATCTTCCCTCATCCTTCCAGGCTCATCATGTCATTCCAGCCTCTTTCCCCCCGCTCTCCAAAATCTGCACAAGAGAACATGCACCTATTTATCGATCCGCGTGTTTAGATAAATACTATCTCGACAGGAAAGAGTTCAAGGTAAACACTTCAACTAAAGAAGAAAACAAGCAAGGAATGGGGGGAAAGAGTTCACCTCTTTATTCGGTATCCTGTGTGGTGCAAATACACCCAATTAGATGTGTCCGTGTAATTTTCACATCAAACATCATGAACTCCATACTCAGCTCCCAAGGCAACTAATTGCACGGCTCACAGTGGATTTTCCCAAGTTTTTGAGAACACTGCCGGCACTCTTCAATAAAGCCATTTAACATAACAGAAGGTTAAAGTGAGACACAAACACTTGCTTTTTTTAATTTACACCTTTCATTTACTTCCACAGAAATGTCAGCAAAGGGTTGAGATACCGTGTGATGTACTGTCATGTACGCTTCCTTTTAAGAGCCGGGTTAAAAGAAAAGGCTTGGATTAAGAGAATGTAATCAAGATCTATACCTTTAACAAATTTTTAGACAGTCAGAAGAGGGTGCATGCTTAAGGGCATTGATCTCAACGTGCCTTCAGAACAAAGAACGAGTGTCCTGTCTTACATATTTACAGACATGAAAACAGGTGGTGGGGAAAATCTGCAAATGTAATGACTTCAGATGATCCTTTTCAAAAAATCAGGTAGAACCGGCCTTCACCGCAAGGATCAGACGAGTAAAACACTGTGCACATTACACTGAGCACTACACACCTTCCCAGCATGAGAAACTGTTCGCCTTTATTTCATTATATTCATGTAATTGTGGTAATTTTTTTATGAAAGCCCTTCATGAACCACTAAGCTACCCAAGATGTCTTTTTAAAGTAGGTGTAATACTACATGGTGTGAGGAAAGCAGAAGGCAGTGTCAGATGCACCAATCTGACACTATTTTGTAGGTTTCACTTGCAGCCTTCAGGGCTTCTCCAAGGGCAGTATTTACATCCAAATTCGGCCAACTATTTAAGCACGTGCATGGTCTAACAGATCTCACCTCTTGCATCAGAAACACGGTTTAGGCTGAACTACAGCCCTAACTGCAGCTTTCCTGCTCTGGGTGCCCCAGCTTGTTCTCCTCCTTTTTTGGTGGCAACCCATCCTCCTCCATTCTCCAAGAGGCAGTTGATACTCAACACGAAAACCAGAGAGATCCATCTCCTCAAACACCACCACCACCTTCTTCCCCGCTTCCCAAAGACGTTTGCGTCAGGCTGATCAAACGCAAGGGAATAATTACTGCCCTCCTGTTTCCCTCTTCCAAAACCCCGTTCACAAAACTTTTCTCACGTCAGCTACCAAAGGAGGGCTCCTCCTTCCAGAGAAATTCTGTCAGATATCCCAGAAATCCAGCAAACATGTTTCAAACGTGCAGTGCAGGCCCCAGTGGGCTCAGCAGAGCCTCCAGCAGTGCTGCCGAGGCCCCGTGTCACTGTAATTCATTTTAATGTGCAAGCACTTTAATTTACAACTGGGCTAGATTAGTGCGCCCAGAGTGGGGAGAACCCACGGCTATTATAAAAATAATATAAATACGGGTTTTAATTAAAAACACTGTGCAATACACCAAATGATTACATTACTTAAAGGAGTAGGAAGGAGAAGGCTGAGTTTTTCCCTTGCATTTTTAAGAAAAATGTTTGAGAAAGAGCAAGAAAGACAAGAGAAACGGTGGAGAGGTACACTATAAAACTTCTCTAAAACAAGTAACACCAGAAATAGAGTTGTGTGTGTAAAAAGAAAAAAAAATAGTTTCTGAAAGGAAGATGGGACATTTTCTTAGCAAATGAAAGGAAAATTAGGCAATTAAGCAAAGTTATTACAATAAAACCTACTCAGGTTTATCTCCTCTGGTTTATGGCCACCACAGAGGCACTCTGCTTAAGTATCTCCTGACATGCCCTTAGCCAAGAGCCTCCCACATCCCCTACTTTGTCACCTGAAATTTTGCCAAAATGAGCTCCATGGGGAAAACAGGGGAAAACAAAACAACATTGATACTGGTTAGCAGAAAGCTGAACTCTATCCCCACAGCTGTTTGTGATGTTTAACAAACAGGAGAGGAAAGTCTAGTGCTTAAATTACAGAATGAAATTTGCACTGAAAAATATAAATTCCTGTTGGCAGCACATGGGAATGAAGTCAGTGAAGAGACATTGTTGGAGCTCTGATGGCCACCACTCCTGGAGGGTTTTCTCAGAGGAACCAAGTTCACACATCCAGAGTGACACGGACTAAGGTGGGGCATGGAAGAAGTAGGGAATGTAAATAAATGGTCATTCTTCAGTGAAAGTACCAAACTTGCACCCACTGGCATGACATTGTACCCAAGCCAAGGTAGAGAAGCTGGGGCTTCAGCTACGTCTGAGCAGAAGGGAGGGGAGAGCCTACAAGACCAGCCAGCGCGCTTGGTCCGTGTAATAACTCACATTTCCACTACGGGCTGGGCGTGCTGACCCACCACACGTCTGCTGAGAAAAGCGCGTTGTCCGCGGCCATAGGGGCGCAGAGGGACGCAGGGGCTGCGGTGAGGCAGACCAACCTCTTTCGGAAGGGTGCGAGCAGACTGCAGCCACTGTCTCTGCCTGTGGGCTGCAGTAGAGACAACACATTCATTTCCCCGTGCCTCGCAAGGGCTCTGCCTCTTCCCCCCTACCACTCCACACAAGACCACTAGCATTGTAAATTAAGTGCGAGGCGTAAAGTAGTTTCATTCACCCTTTGAGAGATATGGGCCAAACCAAGGCGCACCGCTGTCAAGAATCCTGCTGCCTCAGCCAAACTCAAATCATTTTATTTCTGGTGTTGCTACCCAAAGAAATTGCCTATTTAACAGATGAGAACAGCACTGTAACAGAGACCAGACACTTGGAAATTTAGTACAACGCATGAAACAGTGTCTCACAGAATGGTAATTAAAAAGATGAACGGAAAATTGACTTGGCTAAGAACACTGTCATATGGTTAAAATGCACAAGCTAAGCATATGTGATGCATTGCACAGTGTATCGCATGGGTATCCCAAAGCTTGGTACTAGGATAGCTTGGATTAAAATATCTTGGAAATGTTGTTATCTGAATGGGGTTTAGAGCCACAATTAAAAAGAAAATCGTTCCTTCCATTCCATAGGACAGAATAACAATACAGAAAGAGCTCAAAAATATTAGGAACATCAGAGGGGATAAAGTAGCTTATGTATTAGTTGAATAACCCTTAGCACACAGGAGTGTTTGGAAAAATCTCAATTACATATTTGAATCTGGAAGAAGGATTTATTGTTTATTGGAGGGGGTAGCTTTGGTGCTAGCAGACACCAATGTAGAGAGGGAACAGTCATGCTACCAGCTATAGGAAAAAAGAAAACCACTTCTGAACAGGTGCAGAAGTTTTACAGAACAGTGAGGTGACAAGATAGAGAACAACAACGTCTGAAGCCATCACAATTCAGTACCCCGAGAGTGTTACAGGCAGTGAAATTACATTATGTTAATAATGTCTAGACCTGACTCTCTACTACATCTGCTCATGCACAGCCATTGCATCCGTGCAACATGAGAACTTGGCACCAATGCAAAGAGCTGGTCCTGATAAAAGAAAAGAGTATCTGTGTATTTAATTGAGTACAGTGTGGGCATGTTATTTTCCCTATTACAGTTGACAACATTAACCTGAAATTCTAAAATCACATTTGTCAATCACAAACACATCTCCAGGTACTATTCTTGCTGTTACAAGCTAAGCATTAGAACAACACAGAGGTTGGATTTCAAGCCTGGACTCCTAGTAAACTACAAAGGCTTCCGCTTGAACAAGAAGTTTCAGGCTTATAAATACTAACAACTCATGTCCCTCTTCAGAGAGAGTGTCTGACAGGGACAGCTCCAGGACAGCCCACACCAGTTACTCTGGAGACCCTGGTTTTTGCTGTCCCTCTCTGAATGCTGTCAAGTCACAGTCAAGGTCCAAAATACTGTCACCTTCTCTGACAAGGCAACATTCTGGGTGCTTGTGGACTAGCAAATGCATTGTGTATTTGCTCACGAAAACAGCAAACTCCAATACTGTCATTAATGCCACACTAGAAACAGAATGAGATGTACAGTCTGAGGATTATGTCATCACAGAGTGATGTAAATCTGAGCTTTCACTGCTGCCTCCAGAAGAAAACACTGATTCCTGCAAATGGCTTTACCTTCTCCGCAGCACTGAACTGCAGCTCTTCTGCTCCAAATGCAGCAAAGGTTCAGGAGGTGAGCTAAGGGCTTGTGAACAAGGGCATGGCTTGTGATCTCTTCCCTTGACTGTAAGTACTATGTAATTGAGAAGGAGCGAAAAAAGGAGCCGTGAACACCCAGAAGAGGACAGGCAGATGAGAGGACTTCATGCAATATCCCATGGAGGTAACCCAAGAGACAGCAGTGACCAAAAAAGAAGAAAAAATTATAACTTTATGTTCAATTAAAATTTGTTTATCTGAAAATGTATTTAATTATATATTTTTAAATGCTGCAAAAGAAACTCTCAAAGGTTTTAGCAACAGGATATAGATGAGATCATCTAGTTTGGATCAAATAATTCTGCCTCTCCTCCCCTTTCCCCCGACCCACCTCCCTGCGGCTCCGGAGGAGGGGTGCAAGCTCAGAGACAGAGTTCGAAGGGGCTGCTGTAAAAGCAAAAGCAACAACAGCCTCAACAGGAGAAAGTGTAAATCACTCTGTTAGAAAGAGAAGGAAAGCTGATAGCATGGACTAAAATTAATATCCCCCGCAGGAGGAGAAAAAACAGCATTTTGTGCTTCTGAGTGTCATCGTCATTGTGTGATGACTGGGGAAGACTCAAGTTCAACGGAGGCTGTAGGTGCACAGATACTCATGAGCAAAGCATGATACACAAACCTTATCGTATCTAAACCATGACCAAAGGCAAAAGGTATATTTTGCTCCAGTACAATACATTTTCCTTCTTCCTTTGTGTCCACTCAACTCTCCAGGGAGGCAGACCCAATACTTCTTGTCAGTATTTTATTCTTCTCCACTCATTTCATCTGTGGACAGGCTGTGCGAAAAAACGGTGAAGTTTTCTTTTGTCCCAGCCTGGACCTACAACCTGCACAGATCAAGTTCTTCAGAAAAAGCCAGTGAAACAACTAGCAAGAACACAACACTGGCTAACAAAAGAAAAGCTGAGGGCTGATAAAATCAAGTCTCACATGAGCTTGTTTCAGGTGACTGTGTGAGGGAGGAGACTTTCTTTAAACAATGGGCTGCCTGCCACCTACAGAATTCGCAGTTAAGGTATCCATGACTCAGGCGGTGAAGTGGTGCAACATCACTGCTCAGGGACCAGCTCCAAGCAGAAGATCTAGAAAGAGCAGACTGGAATCAACAACCCTAATGCCATCAGAAGGATTTCTGTGGCTGGTACCAAACAGCTGACAGGACTGGGTATAACCCAGCAGAGCTGCTGCCTCCCAGGTGAATCCTCGCAGTGGACTTTGGCACTCTTCATTTTCTGGCAATTGTGAAAATGCTGAGTGAAGTGTGTTTTTCAGGATGCATCAGTTCCCCCTGGTTTCTTTCAATATTCTGGAAGCTGTATGGCATTAGTAGATAAAACAGCACATGGTGTCACCACACTGGGGTGAAGCATCATCTGCCTTGGTATCGTTCTCATCCACCTGGGAGAGGCAGTTATTGGGTCACCCAAGAACACTTGTGTGACAACTAAACTTGAGCAGAGGCACCAATCCCAGCATCCAAATGTGGCTCCCCAGGCAAGCAACAGACACACAGAGCTGCTGGTTTTAACCTTTTTTGCATTTTCTGATGGAAAGAAGGGTCCTACAGGGAATAGGTCAGTCCACCAACAACAGGTTTTTCCTTAATTATCTTTACCTCCCATATTTCAGCCTGCTTAGGAACAGGCCCACCCATGGTCACAATTCAACCGTTCCCTCCAATGCTGGGCAACAAGCAGAGGTGAAATGTGGCCCTGAACTAGAGCATGAGAGATGTTTTGATCCTGATGGATACGCAGCTGAACATCAGGCAGTGTTACTGTGGGCTGCCTTCAGCAGCTCCCCTTTGTTGTGTTACAGAGCAAACCCCGCAGTGAGCTCAAAGCTAATTTAGTTGGTTGATTGTAAATTCCAGAGGCCAGATTTGGCTGTCAGTTGCATAAAACGCAAAAACACCTATTTCAACAGAATTACTCCACATGCCTGGTCGTTAGTCTCAACCAGTAATAGGGCAGATGCTGGCAAGATAAAGAGGCCATCTATGCTATCATTAATGAAGTTTCAGGTACAACATGATGCAACATTATTTCAAAATACTGACATATTGCTACAGGTATTTGGTGCTCTTCCCTTAATTACAATTGCTGGAGAGCAGTTTTTTCTCTCCAATATTTGCTTGCCTGAAACCTAATGGCTGTGTTAGAAAGCCTGCAGCTTGGTGGGTTATTTTTCTTTACTCTCCTCTATCATTAGTGTGCAAAACTTATGGAGAGTGGAGTCTTTTTTTGGATAGATGGTCAGAGTCAAGACCCTTTCCAAAGAATTACTGGAGAAGTAAGGGGGAATCTCATCTGCTAATCCATCTGTCGTATAAAATCGGCCCTCTACTAAAAAAAAAAAAAAGTTGTATTAAAGAAATTTACCCATGGCCCCCCCTTTCCTTGATTTCTTTGCAGCATTTTCATAAGATAAGCTCCCTCATTACCAATAGAGCCGTGGTTGTCAAAGAAGCCAGTTGTTAAACAACACTTTGCAGTGATGTTATTAAAGCTTCCGGATAAAAGCTGCTAACAAGTGCAAAACAACTGTCTGGCATTTCCATCGAGATGCTTTCCAAAGCTCCCTAGGCCATGCTTCAAGGAGGTCTGCCTGCTAGGCGAATAACACACAGCAAATACAGACTGAAGATAAAGTTGCCCACGATTTACAGACCCCCCTCAATAAGGTAGATATTCTCAATATTCCATGCTGTTAACTGGTTTGCAATAAAGCAGCAAGCTGACAGCCCAGCAGAGATCTGACAACCCACAGTCATGAAGGACGTAAAAATATCAGATCCACCAGAATGTTAATATCTCACACAGGCTTACAACAGAAATGAGAGTGAGAGAATAATTACCATGGGCTACAAAATGGGACTTGTATTCCTTGGCCATTTCCTCCAGAATTTCACAACTAATGATACAAACCCCCAAAGTTAGTTTAAGAACTCTGTTAGAAATTTTACAAGACTTACTGCCTATGCAAGGGCTTTTGTTCTGCTAGAGTTGTGTCAGACCAATTACAACACACTCTAATTTTGGGCATTAAAACATCTAGTTCCAACCAGCATTTTCACAAATCTGTCTTAGTGCCTTCATATAAACAGAAGTTATTTAAGGTTCTCAGCTGCAGCATGAGCATGATCGGCCCATACTCATGGGCAGGAATTCTCACTGACACAAAATGGTGAGGTACCACATGCAAGCGGCATGATACGGGCCTGTTATCGCTACATTCTCCTGATAACAAAACTAGATTGTAATTCTATGCAGGGCTATTCTGGGGAAAAAAAGAAATAAATATAAAGCTACCAGGACATGTGCAGAAAAGAGTTAAATACAGATTCACTGAGGGAGCAGGATAGTAGAAATAGAAACATTGATCCTGGTACCTTCTGCTGATACGTTAGTACCAGTTCAAAGAGGAGTTATCCAGTGATCATATTTCTAAATATCGTAAATAACCAAACTTCAAGAAAATAATTTGCTTACTGTTATTTTCCATTTTCATTCTAATTCGAAACACCAACTTAGTTAACAAGCAATTCTCCCAGAAGGAGAATAATGGTGGGAAATCTTGTACTATCTGATTTTAAACAGGCACACTCATCAGTGTATCTTTCCAATTTCCTAATAAGGACTTTGCAACACCCAGAAATTCCAGTTCCTTCAGGGAATCTATCCTAGATTTTTATACTGAAACTCACACATGCTGTGAAAAGACTCGGGGGTAAAGCAACTACATGTAGGGTTTAGTATTGATGATACCCTAGTGGCAGTGCCTGCTGTAGCTAAAAACACCAGGGGCACCAGCCACTGATGGAGGTTTGTATCCCACAGAACACTGGAACCATGTTTACTGGAATGGTTTTACCAGGGATAAGCAGTTCCATTTTAAACACTTCAAGGCAGGAACCAAAACTCTTTCCTCCAGAAGTGACCACAACTATGAAATCTTGTAATACACCAGAGACCACGTGGGGTTGTGGGATCCATTGTCTACAGACCCTATCGGAAAATGGATGAGCTAGTTTTGCGGTGGAAACCCCGTCCCTTCCAAGAGTACCAGATTTTTCAAATCATGTGCTGACATCTGCACCCCCAACACTCCTGCCAACAAGCTCGAGGTGACTGCTGCCTCTTCAGTATATGGTGTCTATTTACACAAGAGCAGTGATACCACCCCAAAAAGTGGGATAAAGACAGGAAAAGGACGTGGAAGCAGTCAGTGGAGTCTAAAGCCATCCATTTCAACAGCTTACCAATCTTACTGCTACCAGATCCAGTTTCTTGGCTTCTTTAACTTAAGGAGTTACCCTTAACTCAAGGAGTTTCCTAGGAAACCTCACGATTTATTTTATCCAGTCTCTCCCTATTCCTTGCACAATCCAGAAGGATCAATCATGTCTAAATCCAGTTTGTTCCCCTTCAGTTCACTCTGCTCCAATTTTCAGTATAAAATGGAAAATCCTTCATGACTCCACCCCTCCCCAGGTACTGGTCACTCTCCCATCGCCTCAGCCCCGCTACCAGAGGGGTTAAATTAAAACATCACTTCTCATGCTTTATCCATGAGAACTGCTTTGCTTAAATACAACCTATAAAGTCTCTACAAAGACCTGGGTGCTCTTTGTTGACCGTAAGGAATCAGACAGTTACTAAGAGCTAGTCTTACACACACTTGGTACTAGCAAACATTGAAAACTCACCTATCTTCTCTACAACTAGTTATATAAAGTGTGCATTGCCCATGTAAGTACACTGAGAGCATACTACCAGCCTCGTCTACAGAGACCTTTACACTTTGCTGGTCTCACCAAGTCACCAGCTCCAGGAAAGCTCAGATGCTCATGAGACACCCTAATGCTCAGACAGCGAGACCGGCCTGGGTCATGGACACTGTTACTGGCAACAGCATACTTCTACATCTAGTGTAATTAGCAAGACAAATTAGCCCAGATGCCATACCAGAGCAAGCAACGTAATTCTGCATTGGCTTGCGCTGAACTGTGACGTTCAGTGCACAGGAGGCCAAGCTCTGCTGGTCCTTTGTATTCTTTCTCATGCTTTCCCATGTTCTCCTCCCATCAGACCCACAGGATTCATAATAAAGCAAGGAAAAGCCATCACAAATATTCGGTTTGACGTTCTGCATAACACAAGCACTGGTTATTTTTGTATAAGCCAAATTTAAGGCTAATGTAATGCAGCGTTACTAATGCTTTGGAGCAGGGAACACATACTTGCACAGGGTCGGTCAGCGACTGGTGAGAGCCTGGGTGCCTGTGACCTGCCCACACTGGGCACAAGAGCAACGCAAATTATGGGGCATCTAGACGTAGATGTCCTTACACATATATATGTGCCACCCATACATGTGTGCATGTACAGAAGCCAGGTTATCTGACCTCAATCAGATACTATCTGCAATTCAGGACAGAAGAACAGAAGAATTTATTTTGCCTCAATGCTAGCAGAGAATGCTTTTTGCCAGAACAGCTCCCTATATTGTATGATAACTGAATGAAGCTAATTTTCAGTGGATTCTATCTAACAGCTCTTAACTGGTAGAAATAGTTCAAGGTCTTCAAAGTATAGTGTTGCATAGCCCCTGATTCACATATTCTGCTAATAACTGCCAGACAATTGTATTGAATTTATTCAAAAACCATTAGCCACAGAAACTCATATTCTTCGATTCTGCCTTCAGATACATGCTATATTATACTTATGTTAAGGTTAATGTGCAATGCCAATTCTTTCACAAAGGAACTGCAAATATTTGAAGCTACGGTATCTCTTACTAAGGTGTCTGGTTTAGAAGTTTATTGTTTCTCTCTTGCAATTCCCCTTTCATCCCTGCCCCTGCCAGAAGAGCTGGGTTGAAATAACGGTGAGAACATTAGAGCAAATACAGGCACATATTAAGGAAAGTATTTGAGACATTCTTTGTACAGTGTGCATATGCTACCAGCATTACAAGGATTTTTCTTTCATCTGCTCCTTTAGAGATGAGCCTCCAAAATACTTAAAAACCGCTTTATAAATATCCTTCGAAAAACCATAATCACATCTTCAGAGCACTGGTGTGTTAAACGTCTGCCGCCAAAGACCGATGTTAACATTTGGGAGGAGTCGGAGGTGGAAGCTGAGAGCAGAAGTAGCGAGAACACAGGAATGTTTAAACAAGAGAACCTCAGTGAGAGGCTGGGGCATGTGGGTATTTTATAGAGAAATAATACACACTTACCATTTATGTTATAAAAAAATGTTACAGGTAGGCAGGCTTCTGTAATTTATCTAATACTCTTTTATATTCATGCTTCCTTAGGTTTCATGCAATTTATTAAGTTTTCAGCCTTGCCTGCAGCAAAAAGGATAAACAGAAGCAGATGTGAAAGTCCCTTTTTTTTAAGGGCCAGCCAACCTCCTGCAAAGCCTGTAACCAGCTGGGGGAAGGCTGATAACCACCGGCTCTGCGCTCACCAGCCCAGCCGCCCTCTCCTCCTGCAGCAACCTCTGGACTGAGCCCGAAGGTGGTGACCGTGACCTACAGCACACCAGGTAGGTCTCATCTCTTTAGAAAGAGGCGGTTCCCCTTCATTCTGTATGATTTTTGGTAGGTAAGTTGTTTTGTTGGCCAAGGGTTAAGTAAACCACCAGAGCAAAGAAGCCTGGGGAAGGAGGAGGGCAAGGACAACAAGGGTGACACAGGTGGTCACAGAGGACAAGGGAATGGATTCAAGAACATTCACAGCAATAAAAGGCAGAGCCATAGAGTTTGTTATTGTTCAGCAGAGGATAACCAAGAGATTACATCTTCACTGCACCTTCACTAAAAGGCTCTAACTGACATCAAGCAACTAGAAGCTTCAGGAAAATTTGTATGTAAGACTTCACCATCCTCACTCACAAAAGAGGAGGTACCAGTTGAGACACAGGAGATGCTGGAAAAGCACAGAGCACTGCAAATCTGTTCCTATAAGATCGGTGCCTCCGTGCAGGCTGCCCTGCCAGGACACGACCGCACAGCACACTACCTGGGCTCACGCACCACGCCAAGTCAGCTCCGGTCTGCAACATGATGTGCTGGGCTTGCGTCTGGCCAGTTCAAGGAGCAGTGGAGGAAACCCATCAGTTTCTGCTCCCACCCATCCAGACATACCTTACGTTAAAGGCCATGGGGGGAACGGATATGGAAGACTATGATACTTCCTACCATTACATCCATTTCTCTTTTATTGTTGCGGACCTACTTATGGAGACAGAAGCCATCAAATAAACACGCCCCACAATCTTAATCTCAGAGGGGCTGTCTCTAATCTGACAATCTTGCATCCTTGAGGACCATAAAATTAGACTAAAAACCAATAGGTTGCAGGTTCTCTCCCTCCTACACCCTATTATCTCAAAGAAAAAAATATTTCAGACGTTTCAAATTTTGCACAAATCAAGAAATCCTCTGAAACCATGTAACCCCCCTGCTATAGCAGCTGTTTCTCAAACATTAACACCTTCCAGATTAAAAGTCTCGTAAGGCAAAAAAGGGGGTGGTAAAAATCCCAGTTCACAAGGTACAGCTGGGAGGGGGGGAAAATAACAAAAAAACGCTTTGAAAGTGGGGGGCCAGCTCAGCCGCGGCGCTAGTGAGCACACACATAATGAATTGGGGATTCCCCGTGTCAGGGCCGGCTCGGAGCGCGAATCGCAGAGTTCCAGGGAGGATCAATAACTGTCAGAAGGAGAAGAAAGTGAGCACTAAATTCGCTTGCCTTTCATCTTCAACAAATGGAACAGAAAATCTGATGGATGACAGAACCTTTCGTTTCTATAGCGTTCTTGTTGAACTAAAGACTAGTGACATTGAGATGATTTTCGACATGCGCTTCTGTAGATCCAGAAGCAATTATAAAAACAAAAAATAAAAGAATTCCGTTACAAAGAAGCCCCCAAACCAAATGCAGTAATTCGGACAACCAAGGTAAATAAAAAATATTAATGAAAGCCTGTGCCAGTGGTCAGCCCCCATCATGCGAAAGTGCAGAGTTTTGGAAGCATGGAGTACATTAAACACAACACACCCCTTGCCTCCCCCATAATTAAGTTAGAGATGTGAGAGCAAAAGCAATAGAGGTTGTCTGCTTAGTTTCTCTGCTTGGCAGGGCACCACACACACACATGCACACAATTTCTCCTCTCCTCCGTTTGTGAAAGAAGGGAAAAGGGGAAAAAAAAGAACCAAACCCAAATGAGCAGATAAACAAAAAACCTGAAGTAAACAAACAAACAAAAAAATCAAGATTGAAAAGGAGGAACATGCTGCTACTAAAAGGAATGCCAAAATCTCTTCTCCATCCTTTTATTCTACGGTAGACAGTCACTCAACTCACCAGGAAAATTGTATTTAAAAAATAACAACAACAACAACAGGAGGAAGACAAGACCTTTTGTACAGTCCAGCTGGCTTCTGTACCTTGACTTTCATATCAGATATTTATTTTGGCATGTGGGCAGTGGGGGAAGGGGAAACGTCTCTGGACACCTCATGACATACCTCAGCGTGGTGTAATGGTTCAGAGCATGGAGGTTCATCTCTGCTCCCCGAGAAAGCTGAACAAGCAACATGATAACCTGTGGTGCTTTTGCCCCATACAGTATCTTGCAAACAAGCTACAGGGCCAGGGGAGGGAAAAAAAGTCCCAGCAAAGAATATGTGATCCATCCTCAACGTTATCATCTGGATTCAGCTGAATAGATGGCATCACCCAAAGCCACTGCTCACGCAGGTTCGGGACCAAAATGCTTTCTGAGAGTTTGCTCACCTGCCCGGGTGGGCTGCCAAGGTCCCCTATCACCACAGTAAGGTATTTGCAGAGGATGGACCACCAAACCCAGCTCAGAAAAGGCATCTTTCCACCACTGAAAATGGAAACTTAAAAGCCTGCAACACAAAGGCAGTGACTCAACTAAGTATAAGGGCTCGGTGTAAAGTTCAGAAATTGGCCTTCACGTGCTAATTCCACCTTACGGCTTGTGTGTGGGAAACCTATCCCTGCTTTCTCAGAGGAATAAAGATATTAAATGACTAGGCTCCGAGATGCTAAACTCGCTGATGGCAGAGCTGGCAATAAAACATAAAAAGAAAAAACAAACCCTGGCCCTTGTTTTTTAATCCAAACAGACCACGCCACACGAAACCGAGATTAGCCTGGGCTCTGCAGTATCATTCAATGCCTACCACAGACTCATTGTCTTCGCGGCTCCCCGGCTCCACTCCACACCCTGTGGTTTCCCGCTGACGCACGGGCATCGCTGCCGAACCGCGGCCCCGCCACCCCATCCCACAGCCGCCCAGCCCGCGGCCTGGCTTTTCGGGAGACCGAGACAGTTAGGAACCCAAGGACACCGCTCCGGCAGCCTCCCCGGAACCATAAATATTTCTCTGTATGTCCCTCCAGCCCGGTTCCATTCACTTATTTCAGAACAGCAAGGCTGTAAATAGCCACAGCCAGTTTAACTGCTGAGCAATGAGGAAAATAACCTTTGGATATTGCCCCCTCAACTCCATCCTGCAAGAGTATCAGCAACATGCCATCTGAAAATCTGCACCACCTAACAAAGGGAGACAGAGTTGCCTGGCATCCCAGTTGTATAACCAGATAATTTTGGTATCTCAATCGAATTCTGGTTTGAGAAATGAGGCCTTGTCTCCATATGAAAAACATAAATCAATCTAGAATACACAAATGCAATTTTAAAGGAGAATATCTATTCTAGATCAAATACAGATGCAGAACCCACAACTTCAGATTAACAGCATCTTCCCAGTTTAGCTTAATCTACTTTGAAAGCAAATCTACTCTGTGCTTGGCAAAGGCACTCTTATTGTCCAACAACAGCATCTTCACACAGGAGCTACCACGAAGTAGCTCCTGGAGAGCAAACCCATGTGTAGCTGAGGTATTGCTTCCCACAGACCAGAGCCTCTCGCTGTGCCTACACACCCTGAAAGCTACAAAAAATTGCTGATACAGAAGGGCTGCTTCGCTTCACCCCATAGATCAGTCCTTCCCAGCGCTGGGTTATGCAGCTACTCACAGCCTCCCCAGCACAATGAGATGCCACCATTAGCTGAACTGTATTTTACAGTCTGGATTTTTCTCCACTGAAGGCAACTTTTCTGCCTTTTGGAAGGGTTTGTAAATTATCCTCTTAGTCTATGTTAAAATAAACAGAAGCAATCAGCATTGTCTCCAAGCAGGACCTTCCCAGCACATCTCGAAAGGCTTTGCACAAAGTTTCCAGCACTCGACAAGGAGCATCTCACGGGGGCAACGCACTCCAGCTGATTGCACAATGACAGCAAGTGCCAGGAAAACTCCAAGTCTAATCTGAGAGCTGACACTGACTCATTGTGTGGACTTGGGCAAACCACTTAACCTCTCCGCATCTCAGCTTTTCTGCCCATAAATGAGGGTAATAATACCAAGCTCCGTCTTCCCCCAGGGACTGATAGGGAGCCTTGGGTTTGTACGGCACTTTGGAAACATGAAGTGCTACATAAGTGCTAAGTACCATTATCGAGAACTTCCACTATCACCTTCGCATGCGGGTGCAGCAGATGCTGGTGAGAAGTGGCCCACAGGGAAGACTCCAGCCAAACTGAACATACATGTTTACCCTGAGGTTTCACCAGGAAAACGTTCCAGCAGCAAAATGGAGATATAAAGTTCCTTTGTCTCAGAAGCAGGAGAGATTTCTAGTACAGCTTTTACCCAGTGCAAGGGCAGCGCAGAGCCGTACAGACCATTCACCCGTTTGGATGGGTACAGCTCTCCTGTTGACAGCACAAGGGGAAGGAGAGTGCCTCACTTCAGTGACTGTATCTCAAATCTGTGGCAGGTCTCCATCACGCCTCCAAACACCCAACCAGAAAAACAGGAGAGTTTCTCTGAGCTCCTCTGTGAAACACCATCACGTGCCCCTATCTACCTGGGCTGGGTCAACATGCACAAGAGAAGCATGGCAATGAGAAGTATCCAAACCCTTACACCACCCAGTACGTGCTTGATCCCCAAGTCAGGCAAGCAACATCCAACTCTCACAAAGCGTGACGTAGCTCCTTTCTTGCTTTGCTAGTTTCCCGACCTCTACAAGCTGGATTCAGGTCCTGCAAGGTGAAGGGACATGAGATGCCCAAGCTCCACGGGCTCCTCCAGGCATGTCCTAGAGCAAGGGTGGGAGACAAAGCGGAGCAGATGATCCACTGCTTATGCTTCACCAAAACTTTAATAACATAAGGTTTGTTGAAGATGCCGTTCATCCCGGAGAGTTGAGCTGGAGCCTTGAAGGGTTATAGACACCACACATACCTACAAAGAGCATTTTCTCCTCAGTGTCCCCACCTCTTCCCATGTACCGGTACAGCTACACTAGAAAATTAACTCGTTGCTACTTGGGATATCCAAGAAAAGGTGGCCCTGAAAACTACTGGTGGCAACTAAACAAATATGTAGATGGGCTGTATGGCTGTATAGGGGACAGCTCATTAACGTGTTCTGCAATGGCACTAAAAATAGTATTGTTTCACCTGAAATGGTAGTTAAGCCTTTCTAGGAGATGGGGAGAAGCAGGGAAGCTGAGATCTCTTGTAGGCTGTTATTACCAGTAATGAGTTTATCTTCAAATCAAATTTGACTGTTATTCATGACTAAAGAGGAGTGGAAATTTCAAAACAGTCCTAAGAAAACACTTTGAAATACCGATTTTTTTCCTTCTCTGTTTACATAACGCACAAGACCAAGGCAACCCAAGCTAGATTAGCTTTACACAGCACTCGGTAAGAAATAAGCAAAATTCATTAACTGACAAATTTAACCACTTTCTGTGACTACACCAGCAAACGAATTCAGTGGTAAGGATACTTGCCAAGACAGTGAATTTTATGCAAGTACTGGAGAATCCTCATGGAAAATAAACTTTCATTAATTAAAGAATATCATTTGCTGTTCATTGCAGGGAACGGAAACCCACCACATGTTCCCCATCTCTGCTCAGAGAAGCTCCAACACCAAACGGCTCGTGGATGATCTCCAAGGCAAAGCGCTGAGATCAGTGCATGAGTAACCAAGTTTCAAGAAAAATCACGATCTCCTCAGTGATCCTTAACTAACAGGAAGAGCAATTCATTTTGCCGCACGAACGATTAATTATAAATTATTAAATCCAGCTCCACTCAGGATACTTACCCGGGGAACCAACTGCTCCGACATGTCAACAACTTTTGTTTTCTAAATCTCTGAAACAAGTATCAGTTCAAAACGCATGCGGAGCCAAATTTTCCACAGAGAATCTGCTGTACGCTTTCAGTGCGCAGCATCTCCAGCCCAGGCCAGACTTTGAGAGGGGCAGCAACTCGCTCTTCCCTGATCTTTGGTGACCAGCCTGTCCCAAAGAGGACACTGCAATTATTTTTACCCTCTGCCCTCTCTCCCATCTGTGCAAAACACACAGGGAAGCATCTGGAGAGCAACAGCTTACGCTCTCCTGTGTGATAAGGATGGGGATAGTATCTCCCAAGCAGGAATTTGGGGAGAAACCTGCCCATGGCCCAAGTTTTGTGGGGGAGCCGATCTCCCCGGGCTGCTCCCAGCAGCACACGCAGGGGACGGGGGCAGGGGAAGGAGAAACTGTGAAAGCGGGAGAAAGTGCAGGGCTGCGAACATGCACCCGAACAGAAAGCAGCTGGAGGATGCGCGGATACGAAAATGGGATACATTATTATTCCATAAATTAAGCTAAAGCAACCTCAGCACATCCCAGACCTTTAATACCGGGCTGCTGCACACCAAGAGAGCTGGCTTCCAGCCCACAAAATGTTTCAACTTCACTCAACTGAGGCAAGACCCACATTTTATTAAAACAGGTTTATCTTCCTGCAACTAAACCTCAACAGCTTTTGCGCCCTGAAGAAGCAACTTTGGTTTGCCATCTCGCTCTCCTCCCCCACCCCAGCCCACAACAAAACACACATTGAAAATCTGATGAGTAAAGAATTACCAGTTACTGCTTTCTGAACCTTGCCCATCTAGGGCTGGTATGCAACAAGTTTCAGTGATTGTTTTTATAATAAATGAAGCAAAAGTATGATGAGACAACTGTGTTCCTCACCTCTGCTCTGCCTTTTTTGAAGATGGCATTTTGTTTTGAGACTTAAGAAAACTGTAAAGCAATTAATAGAAAAAAAAGGGGCATTCCCTATCTCACATTTCAGCCTGTTCCAAATAATCCAGACAGCCTTAAAATATCCAAGCTTGCCTGTCAGCCACGTAATGATGAAATACAAATAAAAATTAAAATGTAATCCCCAGACATTTTCCCTACTTCTTATAAATCTACCGGTCTGCCCCATAATGTCACTTGTCCTGATAAAACGCAAAAAAAAAAAAAAGCAAAAATCAAAAAAACAATCCACGCAGTTTTCCAGGCAAGCAGCAAAACCTAAACAAAATTAAAGAAGCGTAAAGCCCAACTTGAACAGCAGACAAGTATGCGGAGAACAGCGTGACCTTTCCTTATCACCCACTGACATGCTTAATCGTTTCCAAACAAAAAAATGCTCTTTTTCCTCCACTTCTTCATTCTGCGAGCACCTTCAGTGCTTGTGTGGCCGGTAAAGAGTTAAATCTCCCACTATCCCCTGCTGCCTGCGAAAAATCACGGAAACAATTGAGACATTGTCCAGTGAACAAGACTCCCAGGGACTGACATTTTTGTTTATGTCCCAGTTCTCAGCCTGTCAATTTTCACTCCCAACGTTAAAAGCCCGGCTTGCCCCAATACAGTCTGCCCTCGGCTGAAAAGGCTCCACTTCATTTATTTTATTAAAGCTATGGCGTGTTTATGATTCAGAGCGCTCCCCATCCGAGGACCTGTTGGTCCCATCCCCCTGCCTTCCCTACTGCCCTGCAATAGCGGCTTCCTAACTCCGCGGAGGCTTTGCAATGTCTTTTGCAGAGCCGCTGCCGAGAAAATAACTATGCTTAGGTTAAATACTCATATTCACATTTTGCGGGGGTATGAAATACGTAATATTGTACTCTAGTCCCTTAAAATAGCTTTTGATTATTAACTGGGCTAGGGAAAGGGAAAAGGTAAAGGGGAAGGGATGGGGATAGTAAGCTGGTGTGGCAGGAACTTCAAAAAGAAATTTAAAAAGAAAAAGAAAAAAACCACACCCGCTCCCAATACCCAGCAGCAAACTAGAAAATACGTGTAATGGAGTAAAACAAACATCTTGGAGCAAAGCAGCATTTTCTCGCTCTGCGGCTGCATTTCCTGCCTGCGTTTTCATAACGACCAGAGCATCAGGCCCAAAACACATCCCTCTCCTTCACCCCCGCCGGCCTCTCCCCCCAGTTCCCAGCACTTCTTTTTTTTTTTCCTCTCTTTTTCGTTACGCTCTCAATACTTTATCTCCATGAAAAGCACACACAGCGGTCACCAGCGTTTCCTGTTTGCCGAGTGTGCTTTAACTATATCACACCCACCGCCGCTGCGCTGGAATGCACAGCATATGGCATTGTGAAAGGGTTTACTGTCGAATAATGGCAGCAATGCAGTCCTGCTGGTTTATATCAAACCCTGTCACTCTCTTCACGGAGGTCTCTCTCGCGCTCTCCGAGAGGCGAGGTAAAACACACACACACACACATACACGCACGCTACTTGGAGTTTCACGTCAGACCCCAGCAGAAGCTCGTCTGGATCCAGACCTGCTAACTCAAGGCAAGGAAAGCTGCGACTTGTAAAGCCGAGACTTGCAGTCACTCGTGATTTGTGTTGAATCTCAGTCCCTGTAACATCTGCAGGATCTTTTTACAGGCAGATGAAGGGGCTGTTAAGAAGTTTTTAGCTCGTCACTGCGATTCCTACGGGCAGAGCCAGAGCACGGCTACGTGCCAGGACCCTCTTCTCCAGGGCGGCAGGGCTGACAGCCCGAGCAATGGCCTGATCTCCAACCCAGTGCGCAGCTTCATCTGCCCCTGCTTTCAAAAACCCACACCAATATATTTGGTTATGAAAACATCCATGCAAAAGCCAAACATACACCGCCACCTTTCACTCTGGGTCAAAATTTCAAAATTACATTTAATTGCTGGCAGGTTTTTGTTTGTTTTTTATTGCTGTTGTTTGGTTTGGGTTTTTTATGTTTTGGTTTTGGTGTGGAGTTTTTTGGTTTTATTGCTGTTGGTTTGTTTTATGTTTTGGTGTGGAGGTTTTTTTTTTGTTTTTTTAAGCAACTTTAAAAGAAAAGGACTAACAAATAAATATATAAACAAACTGCTGCTTCCACTGCACTCAGGTTTGGCTGAGGTGCTCACAAAGGTTACACTTCAAAGTGCTTTTTGTGCTGATCTTGAAATGCCGTCCCATGCCCACATGCATTCGGCCAACAGACACTGAAAGGAGTAGCAATACTTTTAAAGCCCATTGAAATGCATCCATCCACCCTCTCTTCATAAAAGGAAGCCTTACTTAACAGGCATTTATTATTGCTGAACTAGGGTTGAAAGTTCAGTGTCCTTATAGACCAAAATTATCAAGATTTCTGAGTTTGCAGCCCACGTTTAAGCCCTAATGAGCTACTGTACACTCACTACTATTAACTCTTTGATGTCAGGAACCCATGTTGCGCTTTTAAACATCTCAAAGATGTCCAAGAGAAAAAGTGCTGAAGGACAGGTGAGCAACTGGGGTTTTGTTGTTGTTGTTGTTTCAGGTTTTTTGTTGGTTTTTATTTTCTTTTTACCTTTAGTCCTCTCCAGCAGGACATGCAAAGACAACTACAGCATTAAATATGCATGTCAAGGACAGGCTGGCCTACCAATTTGGACTGTGAACTCTGAGTCAGGGGATCTGTACATCACTCCCAGCTTTGCCATGATCCAATATGCAGAACACATCACCTTGCTGGGAGAGGGACGTAATCACATGGTGCCCGTCATGCCACACGTGTACAGCAACTGATCCACTGCCATTCCCTGCACTGCACAGACCTCGTCTCTCCTGGACCTGAGCTCTTCAGAGTGGGGAGAACCTGCTTTTCTGAGAGTAGCTTGCCTATTAGATCCTCTTAAATACAGGTAACAACAAGTGATAATGAAATTATATTTAATTTGTGCCTAGCGCTTTGACCTGCTCATTGTGTGATCTCAGCAGTGAAACACGGTGTCTGCAGGGAGGTGTCACCATCAGGCTTGGACAGCTTTTGGGAAGAGAAGGAACCCTAATTTTCCAGCCTCAGACTAAGGCACCCAATCCCAACAACCAGTAAACAGAAGCAGGATGATGCTTTAACGCACAAGCCGCGAGCCCAGCTCAGTGCCCAAGCGAGAAGCAGCTGAGCCAGCCAGAAAGCTAATAAGCCAGCTCTTTGGCCATTCTCCTCTCCCATCAGTGCTGGGGCTGCTCCCTCACATTTTCTTACCATTTACTCATCCCACAGGTTCCTCAGCACAGCGATTTTGGGTGGCCAAACGATCGCCTACACAGAAACGGAGCTTAACAGTCCATTTACGGTGTGAGCAGACGCTCCCTGGACATGCTCTGGGTGTGATGAGCAGAACAAGTTACTGCAGGGTGAGCTTCACTGAGGTCTTGCAGCACCTAACTGCTCGGCCACACGCTCAGCTCCGGGCACAGACGTGAGCAAACTTCACCTTCAGTCCAAATGGCATCTGCTACCTCAGGTTTACCCCCTCGGGCCGCAATTGTGGAGCAACCGGCATGCCTCAGATTCACACCAGAGCTTATCCCAAGGCAAGCTGTCCTGGCCATCACAGCCCTTTAATGAGAGCAGGTTGCTTCATGTCCAGTAAATGACTTCCCTCCTGAAAAGCATCGAGACGGGGAGTCAACGTGGAGCAGCTACGGCTTTAGCAATTCAAACCCTTGCTTGCTTCATATTAATTAACCATGTAGACATGCCCAATGTGCAGCAACAGAAGTTCTGCCACCAGGGACATCTCTGTGCACTGCAGCCATTTGGGGTTTCCTAATGATACTGCTACCATGCAGCTGCTTAGCAGGAGAGGCGTTCAGGGCTGTAAATGCAAACTAAAAATGTCTGGAGGTGTTCAGGTCCCTTCTCTCTTTTTTCCTCCATCACCACTTCCTCACTACAGGGCAGTCACAGCCCTCTAACATGTAACGCTGGCACTGCGGAGCTCTGCAGGCGTACAACAGGGCAAAATATTGCTGATTTGTCTTCTCTCTTCCAGATAGTATCCTCCCAACCACAGGAGGAGACCACAGAGATTTTGTGCATTTCCCAGTGAGCAGATGAGCAAGAAGAGACCAAAACCTTTACTCAGTGTGTCACCTCCTCCTACAGCCTTAGCCCTGGGAAGAAATATGTCAGCACAAGGACAAGCTTCAGGGGAGAGGAGCTCAGGACACCCTATTCCTTCTCTGCCTATTCCTTCTCTGCCTCCCTTTCCTTTCCCAGTACTTGCTAACTGGGGGACAGGTAGAAGCCACAACCCTCTCTCAGGAAGAGGTTTTATTTCAAATAATGGCTCATTTCCAGCACTGCAACTCAGAAAAGCATCACTATGCAAGACAATACTTTGAGCACGCACTTAAGTGCTGTCCTGAACACGGATGGACATCAGCTCACGTTTAATGATTTCTTGAATCGAGGCCTAGAAAGTACAAAGGAAGGGGAAGCTAGTTTCCACAGTAATAGTAGTAGAGAAGTCTTTGAGTCCTGCCAACAGGAAAAAATGCATGTTAGAGAACTGGTCGCCTCTCCTAGGAAACTAGCACAGACCCACCTCTTTCTGCAGGCTAGCACTGCAAGGCCCGGGGGCACTATCAGATCCTTAATTCACACCAAGGACACTGGTAGAGAGGTAGGGTTGCAAAAAAACCAACCAACCAAAACACGCCAATGATTTGGTTTTGTCCTAATTCTATCAGAGGGGCTCATCAGAAAGCAGCCTGCCTCTTGTATACACACACATACAGGCTCAAACCATGCATACCCAGGACCTCCTACCAGGCCATCCCTCATTATACATACATATATATATATATAAATAAAATCTTTCCCACACAGGTGAGCCTGGCTGCAGAGCTACAGCTTGCTGGGGGAGGAGGACTTGTTCAGCTCCCCCAAACTTCCTAATTCTGAGAGGTAAGATGTAAGGTACATCTGACATAAGCATTCACAGACACAGAGGGTTATTGAGAGCACACAAATAGCACCAAAAGTAACTTTCTTCTAAGGTCTGGTACATGTTAGGATTTTTAAGTTTAGATTTCAAAACCTGCTTCAGTTTCTTTTTTGGTTTTTTTTTCCTGTGGGGCTGCAGGTCTTTTCACATGGCTCTAAAATGCAGATGTGGAAATCATCAGTTTTTCAAAATCAACTTGGGAACGTTACTTAACATCTTTCTGTTTGCACTGGTAAAACAGAGGAATGAGCAATGCTTCCCCAACACAGGAAAGCGCTGAATGATTTTTGCCCTGTGAGGTACAAGCAAACCTTCAAGACAAGGTTCCCTGGATCCAGACCCCTGCTACCAGCCCACTGCATATTCCAAACCATAGTCGCTTGACAAAACCTTCTGGCTTAATTTTGTGAAATAAGGTACAGAACATTGCCTGGGGACAGGTTAGGGGAGGGAGATTCTTTTACGACGGCATCACTCCTTGTTATTTGCAACATCTCTCACTCTCCAAAGGCTTTCTAAAATAGGTCTGCCTCTTGCCAAATAGGTCTGCACAGGACAAAGGAGAAAGCATTCCTTTTCTTTATGCGGTGGCTTACTGAACAGCTCCAGTTTCTTCTGTAGAAGAGAGTACAGATGTGTACGGTCCAAAAAGTAAAGTATCCCATGAATAATCTAATCCCAGACTGCATGAACTGATGAACACTGCAATAATCCTGGGCTTGAGCAATTTGGCAAACAAATGGTCCCAAGCCCAGCAACGCCAGCTTCCTTCCTTTCCTTCTAATGATAAGCACTCACTGTTTTCCTTACTACAGCACCTGGACACAATACACAGACCTTGTTTAGACAGAAAATAGGGGGTTCCTATTCAAGTGGGCTCATCTGCACCGTGAAGTTTTTGTGCAAGGGCTCGACTGTGAATTGAAAAATGCAGAACAACTATTTCGAATTATCTCTCTGTGTGGACACTGTTACTCAGCACTAAGAGTTTCTTTGTGAGATTTAGCTTAATCCGTTTCCAAAGCGGATTAAGCTAAACTGCACAAAGGACCTCTTACTGCTGAATAAGAGTGGCCGCATGGAGAGATAATGAGGAATAGTTATTCTGAGACAGCTACTTCAACTACATATTTGGGCTTTTCCACTCTGCATCAACAAGCCCAGAACTGTACTGGAAAGGGAAGACTGCAGTTCTAGAAATTCGGGAAAAAAAACAGTGACACAGCCATATCATACCCATTAAATCTCTGCTCTGCACACGATGGCTGCTCCCGCTCCAGTCGGCATGGGCTCTAGCTCCAAACCAGGCTGCATTATTCAATACCCGCTTCTCTAAGCTCCAGATTGAACGCAGCCACAAACTTCAGCCGCAGTCACGGTGCGCGGGGAGAAGGACCTGCAGCGAGCGGCCCTGCCAAGTCTGCCACCCTCGGTACCCGTCATCTTTGATCTGACAGGCTCACCCATCTGGCTCTCCAGCATCACCCGGCGCTGCCACAGCTCTTTGCCAGCTGCCGAGACCGAGCCGCGGCGCACGGCTGCTGCCGCCGTCCTCCTGCACGCCCCGCGCTTCGGGCACGGACTGTCTGCACGCTCTCCGTTCCTCTCCCTTTTCTGCAGGAGAGCTGACGGTTTGCTGATATTTAATTTTAGGCCCACGCAAGTCCCTACAAGTTAATTTTAAATGCATGCTCCAGCATAATGCAAACTGCCATGTGGCTGAATCCAAAACATAGCTTGGGCTCCTCTGTGCTAAAATGCTCTTCTAAACCACCTTCCCAGTGTAGGTTTCTACCTTGAAATATTGTTCTCTGCAGGTTTACTGTATCTTAAAGGAGCTAGTCAGAAAGGGCCAGAATTTAGGGAGTCATATTTGCCTTGTATTTGGGACATGGTGGGTATTCTATAAACGAAAGACACAACAAGAGTGAAGCCTGCAGCAGATGAGCTCACAACCAAGCTGAAGGCACCATAGCTGCATCGTACTTAAGGATTTCTGATGAGCAAGTTTTTGCCTTGTTTCCCCCTCACCCAGAGAGTTTCAATACTCGAATGTGTCAGATAGATACCAGATATATTTGGTGTGCCACAAGACGCCAAAATGCCAAATCTTATGGCTCCAGCTTAAGAGCAAGAGCTGCAACGCAGCCCCTCCAGGAAATCAAAGCTGATGCTGGTTCACCACAATATCCTGGGCTATAAACCTGCTGCTTCAGAAGGACCTGCTGAGCTGTGTCCAGTAAGGTGGGAGCACCACAGCCATCTCAAGCTCAGCCACCCCAGCACCCATGAACCAGAGTCCTCACAGGCACCAAGGACCAGGTTCTCCCAAAGTCCAGCCAGGCGATTCACAAGAAAAGGATGCTCAACAGACTGTGACGAGCATATCGTAACACCCCTGCTCAGCTGCTTAGGGTTGCCAGCTCCTACAATTTGATAGCCAGTCTATTTTTATTAAAGCATGGTAGCCTTGAAGTCAAGTGTTTAGGGAAGAAGCTCAGCCTCCGCTTCCAGCACACAGCAAGCTCCTGAACTGCTGTAGAGAAAAGTTTGAGAATGAGCGGAGTATACCCTGCAGGCTCAGGAAGCAGAGAACAAATAAAGGGAATACAAAATGTATTATTTAAGAAACAGAAAACAAATAAAAAACAACACCAAAAAACCCCCTACCAATCCTCATGATCTTTTGAGGCCTGACTCATGATCCTAGAACAATTGAGGTTGGCAGTACTATACATTTTACAGCATTTATTCACAGCTGAAATATCCCAACATCCAAATACTTCAGAGTTCTTGGAGCTACTCGCAGATCTCCTGACTACAACCAAGCGTGACAATTCATCCCAGCTGCCAATCCAGCCCCAAGATGTCTTCTGAAGGTGCTTTAGTGCCGACCGATGTTTGCAGAAGCATTAAATTCCTGCTCACTTCACGGTAAGAGGTACAAGCCTGCACATTTTCCCAGTCTCGACGTTAAAGCAGAGGGTTTACCTCCGGTACCTAATTAAGGTCTGTAGAGTACAGACATTGTGCCACAGAGTAAACACGACAGCATGAAGCAGTCAAATTACCAAGAGAATTACTTTTTAGGAGTCCACAATTCTTCCGTGCTCTACACAAACCAAGCACTAGGTTTCCCATTCATATTTAGTGGGTACTGAATACAATGTGTGTGTTTTGTAGGAATCCACCCAAAATAATTTTATTGGGCTGCCAGTAGGTGAATTCTATACTTAGCCCTATACATTTAGGTTTGAACACAGATTTTTTTAAACACAACCCTTGAAAACAACCCAATGAAAAAACAAAAGGCATTACTAGTGAAAGATTTAGCCGCAAAATTCTCATCAAGTTTAATTTGTTCTGTGGCTTAATTCCATGCATCTCTGAAAATTCAGGACAGGATATCTGCACACTTTTGGGCATGCATTAATGAAACATTTTGTTTTCTTTGCAACTGCCAGAGCAATTAGCCAAATAAACTATAGAGCAGTTAAAAAGGAAAGAGTCATTCCAGGAGCTTTCCAATTAAGTCTGCAGGGATATTTCTGCAGCGTGAGTCTCAAGGCTCTGTGTGCTGGGTCCATGCACCACGGTGGGACCTGCCTGTCACCAGGGACTGCTGGGGTACCAGCACAGCTCAGACACAGCCCTCACCTCCTCCCGAGCTCCTCTCATGACACCAAGTACTGACATGAATGATGCCCAGCTCCTTCTCTCCACAACATCACTCAACATAGTTTGTGTACTCAGAGGATGGCCCTGCACACCTCCAGGGAAAAGGGTGTCCCATCACAGGCATACATGGCCTGAAATCCAAGAACATCTCAAGAGGTTACTGCCCAGGAAGAACAGCCTCTCTACAACAAAATATTAAATACAAACAAAGCAAGAGCTTTTAAAAGCCCTCTTGGGGCACTGCGAGTGGAAGTTGCAAGATGAAGCTTCCAGATGGCTCAGGATTGTGCACAGGTCTGGATTCACCCCACTGCTGGTTTGAAGGGATAAGGGGGTGGATGTTTCAATCTAGGCATGATAGATCTTGTGGTTACTTGTAGGTATTTGTCTTTTGTTTCATATTTGTCTTTTCCTTCAAAGTGTAAGCCACATGAGACTGACAGAAATTAGGGATCAGGCAGGGCAGACTGTGCAGCTTCAATTCCAGCCGCTCTGGCAAAAAACTCCTGACCCCTCCAAACTGCCCAGCGATCCCAGACACCCACTGTCCATGCAAGGCAAAGAGGCTGAGAACAGTGAACACATTTCAGATGGGTTTGCCTTCAGTTTTGCTTGTCATATTGTTTTGAAAACACATTTTTACCTCCTTAAAAAAAAAAAAAAAAAAAATAGATACACTACCTCACAGTGATTCTTTGTTCTTAGGGATTCAGTCTACTTTATGGCTGTGTTCATTACATATTAGAAAACCCAGGTCAAATAGTACTACAAGTCCTCCCACAAAGTAACATTTATATTTACTTCAAAAAGTCTCCCTGCAGAAGAATATGCAGGAATTTTGGGTTCAGAACGTTTTTGCCTGGTACAAAGGAAGCTAAAATCAAGTGTCTGTAGGAGGTAGGAACAGAGGACTGGTCCTTCACCCATAATCCTGCCCAAAACTGAGTATGGTTGAGTCAGAGAATTCACTTTGCAGAGAACATGGAAGAACAGCACTGGTGTTCTCCTTAAGGTTGTAGGAACGCATGCATAGATAAAAACCGTTTCAAAGGAGCTTGTTTTCTGTAGCGAGCAGATTTGGGAGACCCTCGCACAGACATACCATACTCATTTTCACTTGCCTGTCCACACCACCAGAACATTTCTATGTGAGCATCCCACAGCAGGGCACCCAGATCTCACCACTATGCTGGTGCACACGTGTGAAGCAGATCAGGTGTGTGTTGAACACACGATTTCAGGACAAACAGCACCCTGCCCGCTTACAGGAGCATGGCAAGGCACCCAGCTAGGGTCTGCTTTAAAACCCCAAAAACTTCCCGCTAAAACTGTTTTACAAAGTCTTAATACCTTCAGTGAAATCACAGGTCAGAAAATAAGAGAAATAACCATTAAAACCCTTAAAAAAAAATCCCAGCCTCATAATAGTACTATCCGCAAGCTGAATGCAAAATTTTGACCTAGCAAGCTTAATAACGTACTATTAAAACAATTTTTCCCCCAGTTTTCTTTCACCTTTGGACACAGATAAGCAGCATGACTGTGCCAGAGCAAGATGCGAGAGGGTTACAAGACAAGTGAAGCACCTAAATGCAAACAAATGCACTGGTCTTAAATGGAGCCTCATGCTGTACCTTCCTCAAGACATGCTGAACATAATTTCAGTTTAATATTCTGTTTCTCATTATGGGCCTCGGAGACTCTCTCGAGCACCATGAAAAGCAGTATTAACCCAGCCCTCAGCACTGGGGGCAATCCAGCCAAATTATTCATGCTGGTCTTTTGCTTCAATTTTTGTAGTCTTAACTCAATGTCCTTAAACAAATCTGAAAGGAGGACGGCTGACAAATAGTACAGACTTTACTTAAGACATTACAGACAGCCATGTTCTGCAGCCCTGAGCCATTAAAACCCACGCTGAAGCCAAGGGGAGTTTCACCGGAGCCGGGCATAAAAGCTGCAGCCCTGACACACAGCTCGCGGTACTCACAGCCAAGCACTGAGAAGCAAGAACATTAATAAAGAAAAAAGGAAGGAAAAAGAAAAAAGGAAAAGAGGGGGGAAAAAAATTTCCCACCTCCCACTCTCCTCTCTCTGCAAACGAGCTATAAAGATTAGCCTCAAATCCTGATTTCAGAGAGAGGGGAAAGATAAGAAACGATTTGCAGGTGTTAGCATTTTCCCATAGATCTTCAGGGCAGTAGAACTGATTTCAAGATGAAAAACTGGCATGGGTACTTTTGGTGGGTAGATGAGATACAGCAACGTGGGTGGAGAACCAGTTTCTATCCCTATATGTTACACATTACGCTTGCACAGAAATATCAGCGTGTCCATGAAACACCCCTTATTGTTCCATAAAAAAATTAATCGCGTTTTTGCGAATGCAGAGGCAGGTGTAGAGCCTTGTGCAGGAGCGGCCAGGTCCCAGGTGCTGTGGGCAGGCACAGCGGGGACACCAGAGGAGCCCGACACATCCCAGGCCAACCGGCATCTGCAGCCGCTTCATCTCCCCCAAATGCCTCTACCCGCTCTAACTTTATTTACCAAAAATAAGACCATTTTTACTCCACGGAATGAATGTGACCTGGGGCGGATGCCAGGAAAAAGTGTAGAAAAAAAGCTGCCCCTTATTTATTTATTTTAACAGAATAAGACAAAACAGTTTACTGCTAGAAATAAACATGAAACCTTGCAGAACCCCCCTCCTCCCAAAAACCCCACTACTCCCCCCTCACTCCCCCCTTCTCCTCTCCCTCCAACATTGTAAGTAGCACAAAAGATCACATTACAAATGCCAGCTGTGGCTCTTTTGGAAGGTGGCCTCCATCTCAGAGGTAGTATATGTTCCTCACGGCCTAAGTGGTTGCTATGGTAAATATGCTTTTTATTGAATAGCAGAGGGAAACAGCTTTTAAAGAGACCCATAAGAACCCCATAAATGGTCAAAATGCAAGGCAGATCAACCTCAGCCTCCCTGGAAACAGGTTTCTCTTCATTTTCCAAAATGATCGGGATTTTTGATCCTTTTTTTTTTTGTGTTGTCCACTTGCCTCCACCTCGCCCACACCAGGTGGAGGGGCTGGAGAGGGCTGGGACCCCAACCAGCCCCCCGGCACAACGAGCTGCTTTGGCTTTTAAAGCCAAGCGCTCGCTCTCCTGCACGCTGGGAGGATTTGGGAACAGGGGCTGCTCAGCACAGGTGATCCCACCACGCTCCACCTGTCCTCCCAGGCTGCAGCCAGCCAGGAGGAACCTGCTGCTCCCTTCACCATCCCCTCCTGCAGCCCCACACTGCTCCCGTGCCCCCCGCCGCTCCTCCAGCACAGCAGTTAAACGTGAATTAAAACAAGGAAGTTACTTTGGTTCATTTCTTATTAAGAATAAGAAGACAGCAGGTTTTGATGGCTGTAGGTTTCTAAATAACCAGCCAAATATTTTTTCTCTGATCTCTTCCTCCAGTGGCAGCGCAAGTGGACAGGAGGGAAAAGCAAAGTCGTTCTGAAAAAGTGAAGCGACCAGTGCTAGATATCGACTAAGCAAATACCAGCCCTGTGCCCATCGCTCTCTGCTGTACTGGGGGATGGTTTAGAAGCTACAGACTCTAAAAGACAGGAAAACTTTTTTCTTTTTAAATAAAAAACTGAGACACAGCAAAGGGATGAAATCTCAAGTTAAACAGACAACAATATAATAAGAAGCTCCTCAAAAATGTTTAGCGTGATTTTAGATTTCTAACAAAACCCATGTGTACCTTAGATGATCTACCAGCTATGTCAGCTTTAGATAGCATAACAAAAGATAAAGAACAAGCAATGTTTCTTTTCCTGGGATTCACCTTGTCAGCCATTAGTTATAAAAAAGGTTTTGTTTTTGTTTTTGTTTTTTTTTTTTTTTAAAAAAAAAAAAAGGTAAAACTTGATGACAAAACATTTCAGAAAATATTCCAACCCACTCCATGTCATCTTCTCCAGAGATAAGTTTCCTAGATGAACACTCAGAGCTAAGATGCTTCGTAACATTAGATGGCATTGACATGGGAGAGGATGGGCCAATGCATAACACCACATAAATAAACAGTTTCTTTTTAGACCTCTATGGATGCTATTCTAGAAAGTAAAATGAAACCCCAAATCTCTCTCATGCAAATTTGTATGGAACATTTCAAACTCAACGTTGCTTTTACAACAGAAGCAAGGAAATTTAACTGGGAAGTTAATTAGAAAAGCTATTTTTAGCTTATAAAGAAAGTTTTATATTTTGCAGGTAAGTAGTAAACGTTTGATAGCACTTTTTATACTAAATGAGAAGTCATCACAACACGAAGGGACATGTACTCTATTGAGCTTGGCTCTGTTGAGCCAGGTAAAATACTGACAAACTCTCCAACTACCGTTCAAGATTTCTTTAGTAAAGGACGCAGAACAGGCTGGGTTTTTATGTTTTTAATGCTTTCAAAAGCATCCTTTCATTCTCTTCAGTTCAACATTGTCAGATGTGTAAACCAGCCTGATTGGACTTCATTGCCACTAAGTAACTGTGCGGTGTGCAAATTAAAAGTATTTTCAACTCTGTCCCCTCCTACCAGGCACATGAATGATAATTTCATAAACATCCCAGCAATAGCAAATGTATTCCCCCTCTTTTTAACATGGGCTCGTTAGGATTTTTATTTGTTTTGCAATGTTTCTCTTTTGCTTTGTGTAAAATAAAATTGATGACAACCAATGCCATTACCATCAAATGCCTTAAAAAAAATAACAACAAAGGAAGAACATCTTTCTGTGTTTACTTACAACAATATGTGCTGGAGATGGAGACCTAGCATCCTTGAGGGCTTGTCTACTCTGAAGGCTCCCTGCCTGAACATCAAGCAGTGGCCATTTCATCTGCAGATACTGGATGGAGGAAACAAAAATGGGGAAAGAAAAATGAGTTCAAAAAAGAAAGGCAAAAAAAATAACAAATCTCAGATAACATGGGTAAAAATACATAAATTAAAACTCATGCAAGGAACTGAAACAAAAATTAAGAGGACTTTGCATGTTTGTGGAGACAAAGTCTGTGCAGAATACTTAGCAATTATATACCACCACATTACAGTTCAAGAATAAGAAAATAAAGTAGATTGCAAAGATGGTACTACATTGATTTTTTTAATCGTAGCAAATCTAGAACAATAAAACCCACACAGAAATCAAATACTAAAACCATGGAGAGGATGGGACAAGGGAGGGGAAGGTGGATTATCAGTCTCAGAAAAGTAAAAACAGGTATAATGGGTTAAGAATATGATCTCATCATTTAATAGGTCACCTGTCATTCTTTCAACAAACACATCATGTCAACTCCTCCAGCTTCCCAGCGCTGTATAAGCCCTAAAGGCAGAGGTCTACCCCAGAAAGACCCAGTAACGCTGAATCTTAGAATTTATTTTTTCTACTTTTCACCATTTCTAGAAGCCACCATGGATTATTTGCTTCTTGCTCACTATCACCAGGAGGAAACCTACTGTCAAACAACCCTCAAGGGACTTGCACAGTGTAACTTATTCAATTACAAGACCAAACTTAATAAGCTCTCCTGTTGACGATGTCCAAGCCAGAGCAGAGCCTGGTGCACTCAGGCTCAGCTGTGCTGGCCAGGCGCTGGGGGACAGCCACTACTTCTTTATGTCACTGTCATCGGCACATGGGCTGAACCACAGCTTAACCACATTTCAAGAAGGAGCAGAACATTCCCACGGATTTAACCAGCATCAAATATCGACTAAAACTTCAGCTCTGGTCATGCGCATCCTCTGCTAAACCCACCAGAGGATCCATTGCACCACAGCCAGATTACTCTGCAGAGCTCAAAGCTTCCACCAAATAGTTGAAGTCTTGAGCTGGTACCCAGATTGCTGCATCAGAAGCACTTGATTCTGACCAAAAGCAGCCCCACAGAGAAATCAGTTAGTCCAAATACTCCTCTGCATAGTACATCTAAATATAATTTCAGCCCAACCTCTTCTCTCTGCATGGTGCTGCACTGTGCCAATTAGGCATACTGGTTAATAGGTGATCTCTAAAAGCTCTGTATTGTGGTGGAAGATATGTATACTGCCACTTACTTTCAATCCTCTCCCAGAACTAAGAAAAGCAGCTGTATGAATAGATCGGGCCACTGCAAAAGATCCTACTTAGCACTAGACTCCAGTTGACCTAACACATCTATTCCTAGAAAACGTCTAAGAGAAACAGTTGTTTACCCGTCCCATGGTGTTTTGTTTTGTTTTCAAGAGTAATCTTGAAGGAGAACCACACAGAAACAACCCCCAGCACTCCAGGCGAACAAAGGAAGCTGTATCTAAATCTCCATGAAGGAAGGAAGCAGATCTGGTTCCATGCTTTCAGCACATCACTATCACATTTGCTCACGTATGCAAAACATTTGCTAGCATGCAAGGCCTGTTTGCTGCAAGACCCTGGGCACGGAGGTGACCAGAAGCAGCAGTCGGCGGGAGGATGCATTACCAATTCCCATCGCTTGGAGGGCCTGAGATTTCTGAGCTACTGGAATGCAAATAAACAAACCCCATACTCTGGATTTGTGCCCCATACAAGTTCCTGAAGTTCCAAGAAGTCTTGTTTTTATTCATCTTCACATTTGGGACTTGTGCAATGTGGACTAGAATGTTTCAGCACTTCTTAAAAACAAGAAATAAAACCCAAACAAACCAGAACTAGTCTCCTGTAAGCGACATTTCTAATTCTTATGACTCAATTGTAAGCCTCCAGATATTTGATCGCTTGTATCAAATCCCTGCTCTTCAATGTAGGTGACCACAACATAAATTTTAAAGTTGAGATGATGTTAAAGTAACTTTCTAACCCTTTGTGGTTTCAAAAAAAGTGCTTAAAAATGCAACCCAAGTGCAGAGAAAATTAACCCAAAACCTAAGCCAACTGAGAGCTTCTTAACTTGAGGGGAAATCTGATACATTTCAGATTTGCAGATGGCACTATTAAACAAGCCAACTGCTACATTTTTAGAAGTCCATCAGTTGTCTTAGGCAGTGATTTTAACACCACCTAAAGGGGCATATGAACTTGCAGAAAGGGTCATGATGGGTCACAGCTACTACCAGCTTCCTCAGGTTTTCCAGCCAGCTATTGAAGTATTTTTCCCTTCTTCCAAGGAAAACTTCCTTCCAGGATGTGTGCCTCATGGTACACAACTCTGTTTCAAACTCCACAACCATTTAGGAGAGTAAGAAGTTACTACCACCACAGCTAAAGCACTTACAAGAACCTGCCAGCTCAACTGGTGGCACTTCAGGAAATGGCCATGAAGCCATTACCCACCGAAATAAACCAACCGCCCTTAATGTTCCACGACCACTCTGTGGTCATGAGCAACCCTGGAATATTCCTACATCCATGACAACCCATGAAGGAGCTCAGGTCAGTAGCTGTCCTAAAAGACAGGCCAAGAAACACGTGGGCTTTTCCAAGACTGAGGCACTGACTCAGCAGCGTGAGCAAGCTCACATCAGACCACATCCAAGTCAGTAAAGTATTACAGGGATTACAAAGTCTTCAGGACTGCCAGTCCTGCTGGTCTTCACCAGCAATAGACACCCTTGGAAGAAACAGAGCAAAAAGGTATGGTTGTTCCACCTCGATCTCACAAGCGCCAGTACTTCCAGCACTGGTGCTCCCACACCAGGCTGAGCAGCCTAAGTGCAAGATGAAAAGTTCCAGAAGGTCTTACTGCTACCTCGCTTTTCTGCCTTTAAAACCCTCAGTCTGGACTCTCAGTAAAGTCCTTCTCTTACCCACTCCTGCCAAAGTGGATCCAAGAATTCTTACAGTACAAAGGCTAAAACGCAGCCAAAGCTGCTCCTCCTCTTGGACATGAATGTGGAGCCCAGCAGGAACAGTCCAGACCCAGAGGGCTCAGTCTTGCACACAAGCACACACATGGACAGCTTCCATTTCCATCAGTGGGGGGAAAAAATAAAATAAACAGTCCCCAGGGAAAGCAGAATCCCACAAGGCTCAATAAAGCAACTTCCACAAGCTCTACCAAGTGGCCAGAATCCTGAGCAGCATCCCAGTCCCGCCAAGGGCAAGATGTTCTGTCCATCAGACAGAGGGCCAGAGCCCGCAGCCAATGCCTGCGTCAAGCTAACGAACCCACAGCTTCAACAGCAGGATGCTTGCTAAAGAAAAGAAGTCCAATTTGCTGGCGTCAAAACGCCAGCCCCGTTGATAAAGTATGAAATATTAGCATTGTTTAAGGTGACGAGCCTGACTCAAGGCCTCCTCATCCAAGAATTGTCATGCCTGTAACACAATATTGATGTGGTGGCTTATAATTCTTACTTTACATAAAAGCTTCATTGTGTGCCAAATTCAATCTCCACAGGCTACCTGAGCCACAGATTTTTACGAGTCTACATTTCAGCGCTGCGAGTCTACAATACACATAATTTTCAATTATGTTAGGGCAGAACAGGATCACTGCCTATATAACATTACTGGTTGGAGGAAATGAGACTCAGCCCTACTGCCGAGAGAGCTAACTGGATCCAGATGGCGGGCCGAGCGAGGCGGCCGGCCCAGGGAGCGACGCTGGAGCAGCAGCCGCCCCCTCCACAACTCTCTCTTTCACCACGGAGGACGCCAAGCCACGGCCAGGGCTGGAGGAGGAGGATGCTCGGGCAGGGGGGAGCTGCATCATGGCACGGGGGGGGGCGAAGGAAGAGCGGGGAGAGGAGTGATTACTTTCACAGGTTTACTACTGCTGCCCTATGCTGCGATATTCTTATTAAAGAGGAGAAAAATTAAGTCTTGTTGCAGCGGAGAGGTAAATCCTTTCCTTCCTCAAGCAACTAAATAGCAGGAAATCCTCTTCTCTCGGCTCTAAATGCAGATTTGAGCCAGGCAGTTCCTCTGATTTGCAAGGAGTCCACAAAAATCCGAAGCCGACTTTCCCAGCCTTCTGACACTGATTTTACATTCCTGCACTGGGGGGGAAGGGAAGGAGGGAGGGAAGTTCCCACCATCCTGCTCCTGCTAAAGCTGGACACACACTCACTCCTCTCCTGCCTCTGTGTCTTAGTGTGGAAATTAGGATTTGCCTGTACAAACATTGAACTTTTCAACAAATTAACTCTAACAAATCTGCACAAATTATTTTGGAGCAAAACTGTTGAAATGGGCTCTGCTGGCCTGCTTTTACCATTTTTTAAAATAATGTCATCTTGCCATAAGTATTATATTCCCTGTTTAACAATATGATCTGATGGGGATCATTAGCATGTGTGTGTTTTAAAAAAAAAAAAAAAAGTTTTATGGCAAGTCTCGGAGAGCTTAAGCAAAATAATTGTTAAGCTCCAGGCCTCTGCACAAAAATTAAAACACGTATGGGGCGAGCGTACTTGAGAGAAACCAAAGCTTTTAAAAAGGCTGTTAAATTGTCAGCACAAGGGAAAAGGCAAATGATTTGAACAGCCCAGATTTGTTTTTGTAGAAGGGGAACAAAAAAAAAAGCCACCCCTGCCCTCCACTCCTGCAAGCAGCACGTCCTCACCTCCCATCTGCAACCAGGCCCTGCAGAGCGCAGACCCACCGAGAGCAGCTCTGCGTGTCCACCGCCCCAAATGCCCCCCTGGGCACCAGTGGGACAAACAGACATCCTTCCCAAGACTGCACAGCACAGTTGGTCAAAAGCAGCTAAAACTCATATCCAAGACTAAAGGAGTTTAGTGGGAACGCGGTGACACGTCCCTCATGGAAGGGATGGCACACAGCTCGCAGGTGCTTCCTGCACCGGTGTCCAACCTGGACCTGCTCCCTTGTCATGCTATTGTTCTCACTGCTGGAATGCCCTACGAGTGATGTCTCACAGCACATAAATATATAAATGCAATTAAAAAAAAAAAAACAACACACACTATATTTTTAAACGGAGGGAAAGCTGCACAACACTTTCCAGCTCAGGTTTCCTGCAGCTGGTGCTTATTAGCTCCCAGGAACCGAAACAAGCAGGAACACGGCTCCTGGAGCCAGCTTGATGCCACAGGCCTCCAACACCACTCCTAACCATGGGACCACCTCTCCACCTTCAGAGTCTGCGCTTTCTCCCTCGATCTCAACACACCATGCGAACAGACGTATTCCTGATCCTGGTTTTGCTGTTAGTCTCTCCCTTGGCCAGCGCTGCAGAATCACATGGAAATACACACCTGGATGTCAACTTAGAAGCTTAGGAGTTTCTCCAATATTTAGTAAGCAGCACTTCAGGGGGGCCTGTATCTAGGCAAATTTTAACCAGAGATAATCCTTGTAACACAGGAGAGCACTGAGATTTACAGGCAAGGTGACAGGAACGAAAACAGACCTTAATGAGATTGTAATTGCTCTCTGCGGACAAGAAGAATAGTTGCAAGAGGATTCTCATCTTGGTACCTACAAAGAAAGGTCTGTAACCTACTAGTGTCCCCACTTAAGTCAGAAGGCAAAGACTCCCAGGATGTAAAAGTAGAGCCTCAGCTTTTGCTCCATCCCTTAATTTACCTCGATCCCTTATTGTTGGTCTTCAGTTATACTTTTTGTAGAGGTGTGCAGTGTGAGAATAAAATCTGCAGGATTTATTTTAAATAACTCAAGGAGATTGCTGAAGGAACTTTAAAAGGGCCTCCTATTTCTTGCAGATCTGCAGTGTCTGGAATTTTTTGTATGAGAAGTCATAGACACCACCCACAATGTTCAGCCCTTCTACAGAATGTGTAATGTACCACGACGAGGCACAGGGGAGCTGCTCAAAATCAGAGCAACAAGGCTGATTTCAATGAGACCGATCCGTTCCATACAAAATATTTCCCCACTGCATTCAATAAATGAAAGCATAAAATTGTAAAACACGGAAGTATTTATCACATATTTCCAACTTCTTTCTTTTTTTAATAAAAACTAATATCACCCTTTACACTATTGTAACAGTGCAAAAGCAAATCATTAAATAAAACACATAAATAGGGAAAAAGTGGCAGAAAAAAAAAGGGAACTTGTAAGTGTTCTGTACCTGCACAGACACTTGCACATAGGGCATTAAGTCCTCTTCCCAATTTAAAACACCACTTATTTGCCAGAACTGGTATCGGCCAAACCATCTTGTGATATATTCCTGAACAAGACATTTCTAGTGCCTTGAATTTCCCATTACTGAGAACTTGAGTGACCTGGTCTCCTTCCCTTCCAGTAATACACAAGGAATCCCTGAAATGGGGGCCCTGGGTTGCCCATGTGAGTATTTTGCCTGTGCCTCTGTCACACTGCTGAAGCGCTGCTAAGGCATAAAGAAAAGGAAAAGGCAGAGACCTCCACAGCCTGAAAGTTACTGAAATATGCTAGTGATCAAACAGTTTGAGATCATCTCGAAGGAGGGACACCCGAAAGCAGAAATCCAGTGAGCTGGAAGTGTCTCACTGAACAAGCTAAGGCAAAGATGAAGATGGACAAAGAGGATGCTTGTTTTGGGGTGGAACAAGGCACAAAGAAGCAGTACAAGTCCCATGGGCACCTCAACAACTGCAGTTCCCTCTTGGGTGAGCAGTCAAGACTGAGTGGAGGTGGAGGAACATCCCACAAGCACCAGATCAGTAGCTTTCTCCTGACCCATGTCCTCACAGCACACGCAGCTCTTCTCCTGCACCCCGGATGAGATGCAATACAACAGCTACATCCCACTACCACTGTCCCATGTCACCCCTATTTACACCATTTTTCTATACATGCTAATAAGGGCCCAGAGGAGGCTGCTGGGGAAACAGATAAAGAGAATAACCAGAAGCTTCCTTAAAAATTATTGCCTACGAAAGTTCACGCAGATTTAGATAATTATTTGCTTATTCTGACATGGATGAAAGGCATTCTTGCCATCAGTTCTACTGAAATAAAGAAGTAAAACAGGTGTTTCCCTTCTAATGAATGTAAGGTTCATAGACAACAGCTGACTTCTAGGATATTGATACTGAGCATGAAGAAGCTAAGTAAATGCTAATCAGCTACAGCAGGAATGAAAAATCAATTTTTTAGCTTTTCAAGAGGAAGAGCGTTCATGTGACACAGAAGTACAGCATTACTTTCTGCAGTTCACATGGCATCTCCGCAAACAACTGCAGACAGTGTTTCGCGATCTTGGGTGGAGCTTGGGAAAGCACCATCACTTTTTTCACATTTAATTTGAAAGCCTCCACAGCCCTCCCTGCACCAGTCAGCAGGTTGGCTGAGTACTATTTAGATGTCTACAAAGTACTGTTCCAAAAGACAGGCTCAAATAAACCCACAATTTCACACAAGGAACAAGAACAAACTTCTTATCTACTTACTTTAAGCTAGAAAAAACAACAACTTCTTCATCTTCAAACTACTTTCCCTAGATTTTCTGTGCAACCTGTTCTATTCCACTCAAGCATGGAGTTACCATTAGAGAAAGAATGAGACAGTCATGAAATTTCAAGCCTTTCTGGAGATATGGCTTGTTTAGACTCAAAGCTAAAGCAGCCTCCAAGACGCACTGAACAAATTGATGTACAGACCCACATTTAATTTCTCTTCCTGGCAATCTCCCAGAGAGTGAGAGAACAATTGGTAACTAGTGTTCGCATGAAGTCCAAGAATGCATTTTATGGTCTATAAAATATAATTCCTTTCCTCCCCATTAAAGACAGTAAAAATATCTGACAGCGTGTTAGAGACAGGGATCACGGCACTGAACCACCTCCATTCTAACAGAAGAGCTGCACCAGGGGAACCTTGCCTCCCTTAAAACTTTCCAGCTCTGTTACAAGCCTAACTCCATTTGTAAAGGAGGTACTACAACTTTAACCTTTGCAGCTACTTCTTAAATACTTTTTTTTACGGGGAAAAAAAAATATATTACAAACAAACATCTACCACACAGAGCACAGTGGCCAAGCAGCCTAGTTGTACTCTCATATTGCAGAACATGTTTGCTCTGTCCTGTTCCCTTCTCACCCCAACACACGGATCCATGGCACAGGACAGCATGGTGTTATAAGGAGCAAAAGGGGCTCTCCAAAACTGACCCCCACCTTCCCCTTGCCTCCATCACTTGGATTCTGGAGCGGGAGTTACATGTTTCCTAATTACGGGAAGCATTAACCAGACTCCTTTGGTACTCTGGTGGTAATGCGTACCAGGAAAGTCATCTCTACAGACTCAAGATGCAAAATGGCTGCTGAACTGGTACCACTTTCCACTGCGTGTATGTGTGGGAAGGAAAGACAGACAGAAGCCTCTTCTCGTGCACCTCTGTCCTGGATCAGCACTACCTGCCTTCATCTTTTGTTACTATCATCTACGATGGACAGTTGCCCAACCTGTTCTCCCAAGTGTTTACTGTTCGTGGGGCAGGGAAAAAAAAGAGTCTGATTTGGTTTCTTATGGGATGGAGGAGAAGCAGGACCAGGGCATGGCGGTGACCCTCAGCACTGTACCCTGCTTCCACAAGACCGAACCCAAGCAAGCGCCTTGTCACGCAATTTCTGTGAGGAGCTGCACAACTTCAGAAGCCTCGGTTTACAAAATCTGAGCCATAGAGGGGTTGACTGATAAAGCGGTCAGCACCTTCAGTTATCAGAAGCCACCAGATGCATGACAAGGGCGAGATGGGAGATGGATGCCCTGGAAGGTGTATCTTCTTCTGTAAGGGCCTCTCAGACTATTTGGTTTGCTTCGTTTTTTTATTTTATTTTTCTTCTTGATCAAAATTCTCACCTCAGGTCCTGTGAAGCACCTGCAAATGAGGGGTGGCATCCCTGAGCAAAGATGCTACAGGAGAATTTAGCTGTTTGCTTGTTATTTTATCGTCGCCTAATGGGGGGTTTTACTGAAAGTCATATTTTCTCCTGCTGTTGGGTAAGTGAAACTCATGACTCGAATCACTACCACAAAAATTCCTGTCGATGTAGCAATTCTGGGTGAACCGCCGGGAGCCACTCTCTAGTAAACCCAGAAAATTTCATACCGAATTTCCTGTCGCCTCCCTTGCGGTTTCTATGTGCGACGGGTCTTCAACGCAACAAGGCATTACTGCAGAATAGATGGCTCCAAGGGTTTCAGGCCCTCATGAAAACCAAGAACTTGCAAAATTCTCTTTCCCCAGGGTTGGTAGCTTTTGTCTATCTTTTTTTTAAAAAAAAAAAAAACATGCAAAAAGTTAACTAAAAAATGTAACCTAAAGGCAACCACAGGGAAAAGTCCCAGAGAAAACACTGAAGCCAGCAATATTCTGACCTCCTAGGAGAAGGTGGGAAGCTTGCTGTTGAGGTTATTTGGTTTTTCAGAAAGCTCGCCTTGGAAAAAAAGGTCCACATTTCTCGTCACAATCTTTTAGCTCAGATGCACGGAGATGTCTTTGAAAGATGTAAATCTTTGAGAGTCCCCTCAGCTAATTGTGCTGGCTGAGAAACAAAACTTGTGGGCTGGTGTAGGATTTGTGTCAGACTGACCTTGTGTGAGACCAGCTACTCCTCCAAATGGAACCGTCCGCCAGAATCCTCCTGCCACTCAAGTATCATCTTGCTGTAACAAATTACTCCTAACCCAGGATTATGGCTCTTTCCAAATCCCTCCTAGAGAGTCAGGAAAGAAACGCTCCCTCTCAGGATTCGGCACCAGTTGTTTCCCCTATCAATAATCCTCTCTTTGCTTCTCCGACGGCGTTAGTCCATGGGGCCGGCGAGACTCGCACCGGTTTTCCTTCCAAACAAAAGCTGGATGTCTCACTTGTCCACCAGAAGAGGAAAAGTTGAAGGCTTGCCTTCAGATACTCATGGAAAAGACACCTCGTCTGGCCCAGAGGCAAAGCTGGTTAAGTAGGAAGAATTATATTTAGGCGGAGGACTAAGTGAATCATTTGGGATGAAAGCAAAACCAAACAAATGAAGTATTCACTAAATCTGTGCTGTCACCTCTTGTTCCTGGGCAGCCACCCCATGTATTTATTTTCTGGTTTCCTCCAGCACCACCAAAACAATGAAATAAGCATTTATGGTATTGAAATGAAGTATTTTAAAAATATTCTTAGTTGAATCATCAGCCACACAAACTCTTCCTCAAGAACAAACAAAATGTTGTTTTTTTCTTAAAGGAGACACAGACAGACAAGATGTGAAAGCAAATACAGTCTAGAATTGAGACCACTGTGAATTATTTTTCCATATTAAAAAGGCACTCCAATGAAAATCAGTGCAATTCCTATAAAATTCAAATAATGGTGCGGCATTTGAAAGGCATTCTGAATATTCACATAAGAGTAGTTTATGCATTAAATTCAAGCAACTTCTGTTGAGATATTTTAGGGACAAATATGTGCAAAATATACTACTGGAAGCTTTGGATAAATGTTTTTGTTTATTTAGAGAGATAAATGTTCTTAAGTCAAAACAACTATACTGGCCTATCCACTCCCTGAGCTAAACTCACAAGAAACAAAAGTCAAACATCACAATGCAATATCACAAAATAATCCTTTCCGTTTTAATGAATTGGGGAAAAAAGGGAAAATCCACTTTTTTCAAACAGCAAGTCGAAACTATAGACTGCTCAACGCATCTGGAGAAAGAGGAAAAAAACACACATATTTTCTTTTGCATAAGGAAAAATGCAACATGCGCGAGCCTGCATTTTCCACTCAAAGGGTGGAGGGAAGAGAGGCGGGAGAAAGAAATAGTAATTAAAACAAAAACGAACAAAAACAACCCAGTAGAAATGCTGGCTGGGAAGAGGCCTGTGTCCCATGGAGAAGGGTATCAGCAGCTCTGCAATAGCTCATGTCCTGGAGGGACTCTGCCCCATGCGCCAAATTCCTGTGGTCGTGGAAGAGGTTTGTTTTGGAGAGGTGAGGGTTGCTTTTCTGCGGCAATCTGGCGGCAAACACCTACCCCATGGCCCAGGGAGCACAGCCCCGCTCCCCCAGACACAACACACCCCACTCCCCACATTTGCATTGGTCACACTTTCATGCCACAGCCCCAAAGTTAAAACAAAGGAGTCATCAGAGCAGCCCCCACCGCCTAAATCTGTAAATAGCTGAAAATGTTGCTCTTGTTGCTAAATATAGCACAGGCATTTTGAACTCGCTGGCCCACAAGGCAACTTTTATATTTATTTATTTAAAGGACCGTGGTTTGGGAACACTGAGTGTTTTTTAAGCCTGTTCATGTGTATTATGTTCTCTGTCTCTTGATACAAATATGAAAAAAAAAAAAAATTAAAGGAACTTAGCAGGTACTAGAAAAACAACTTCCACTTAAAATAGCCACAAAGAGCAGAAAATACATATTTGGCTTTGTAACGGGACCAAAATCTCCTCCAAGGATGGTAAGTCAGGTTCACATAGAGTTAAATGCAGAACAGCTTCCACCCCCCCCACTCTGATGCACCCAGCAAATGCCTCACTCCCTATGGGAGTTTTTCCCAGGGCTGGGCACATCTCAGCAGTTGGGATGGGGGATGCGGAGGCAGGAGGAGAAGGGACCCCCAGGAGCACCCCCAGCTGAGAAACACCTGCAAAACACTGTGTTCCCAAGGAAAAGGTGTCTGTAGTTGTTCACAATCCCAAAGCCAGCACAGGGCAGCCTATTTACCACTACATCTTGGGAGCTGGGCACTGCTTCGCAGGAGGGGGAGAGCTGGGGGGTGCAACAAGCCTGTGCAGGAGGCGAGGGCAGGGATGGATCCCTGGGGAAAGGCTCCACCAGCCCAGCCCTGGACCACCCAGGAGCCTGAGACGCAGCACCCACCTGCGGGATGCTGGGCACAGCACGACCCCCAGGGGACGGGGTGGTCCCCACAGGGGCTGGGGGTGAAGATGGGGGGACACGCCAGACCCCCTGGGAGAGCCACAGGCAAACCAGCCACGCTGCAGCCTTCACACACCTGTGCTAATTGCCTTGGACCTGCAAGTGTCACATGAATATTTTAGGTTTTAGCTTTACCTGCAACCGAAAAAAAAAAAAACAAACCACAACCACAAACCAGTATCTATTCGAGGTTTGTTACAGCTGTCTTAAAAAAAAAAAAAAAAAAAGGGCAAGAAAAAAAAAAAAGAAGGCTTTTTCTAAGCAGGGCGGGGGTGGAAGGGGCTGCATCGACAGCTCCACTAGCCAGAGGCACTTTGCAAGGAGGAAAGTAGAACTCAAGATGTGGGCAGGCCTCAGGTTTCAGAGCCTCAGGGCACATCCAAGAGACACCAACCTCTTTACTGAACAGCCAGGAAAGCAAAGGCTCCAATCTTACAACATTTTATAATCTTATTGCGGACACTTATATTTTATAAGTTCTCGAGGTTGAAGAGGCTGGGGCAGGGAGGGACACGACAAGCCACGTTAGCTGTCTGGTGGGGTTTCGAGAGGCAGCTTTGGTTTTAAAGATGAGGTGCAATGACTGTATACAAGGGTAATTATAAATGAAGCCAATAAGGATCAATGAGCTCCCTTTCACAGCAATAGCTTATTTATTTATTTCAAAAATCACAACACAGCATTTCTGTTCCATTTCCAAGTCAAATTTGTCCTATGTGGAATTAAGGGAAGAAAAACCGGGTTCCTAAACAGATTTTTGAGAGCACTAATAGACTGAAGAGCATCTGCACAGGACAACAAGTTGAAGGCAGTGTTTGTGCATGCCGTACGGCGAACCCGATAACCTCAGGAGGGACCTTTCATCTCAACAGACCTGCACGCTAAGGAGCTTACCTCTCACATGTAACATCAGGCTTATTAAGCAACGTGTGATGATACAATAGCCACTAATCTACTGAAAATTATTATTCTTTTCCTCCTGCTCCCCCATAAACAGCTCTGGGATTCGCAACGTATTGTTTGTAGGATGTTACCTGAAGGGCAGAGAGAACTCAAACTGCCCTGTCCTCCCCGTTCCTCGGCTGATCCCTCCCGGGGAGCATTTCCAGTGAGAGCTATCAGGGGTAGCCCAAGTACTCTAGAAAAATTCTTCTGACTGTGTATGGGTTTAGACAGAATAATTAGCTGCATTCTGTTTGGGGGTTTGGTTTTGTTTTTCTTTTTTTTTTTTAAAAAAAAAAAGGAGAAATAATTACCCAGCAAGCAGGACAACAGCAAAGGAAAAATGTGGGAGCTCCATACACTCATCTACCACCTCTTCCATCAGTCCAGGAAAAGATCGGCAGCTGCTGTAAGGCCGGCTTCAGGCTGTCATTCTGTGGAGCTGGGTGTTTTGCCATCACTCAAAAATTAACACACCTCACTGTCCCTCTAGAAAGAGCCCTGTGGTCTCATCCAGTGGGGTCATTACCCGCCACAGCATTCCACGTTTCCTCGAGAGGGCACAGATGTCCTGAACTCCCACACACTTAGAGCAGTTAATTCACTCAACAGGGCCAAGTATTCAGGTCAAGATTTTTCCACGAAGCAGTGAGGACTTGGGTGCCTGATTGGCTTTGCTCCTTTGTGAATCCCATCCCTTGCACTGGTGAGTGATTTAAGACCCACACCAAAGCTCTGCTCAAGAGGTCAAAAATTTGCAAAAATATAATGACTAATACTTTTTTATTTTATGAGTCAATTTACAGAAGTTTGCGTTGCATTGGACAGAGTGCTCTCACTCTCTAAGTAATTTTAAACCTTCTCTCTGAGTTTATTAAGGTCTCTAACTCTCCTCCCCATCCAAGTCTCCTATTTTCTTCCAGAATGAAGAACACACCTCTCTCTGGGGACTAACAGTGTCCTTGGTGTACCTCTCTCATACAAATGTGTTTGAAAATAAACAGAGACCTTTGGTTTTACGTTACTACAGAGTTTAACACTCACATCAATCATTCCACACACGTACACACCAAACTACACAGCAGACAAACCCATGTCCTACCAGCCCTGCATAAAAATGCTTTAAACTTGTAAATATAACAAATCAGGCCAATTCATCCACAAGTGTCAAACGCCTTGGTAAAGTCTTCAGTGTTTTGCCTCTCAGAAACTCCGATTCCAACATCCTTATCACAGTACCAAATTATTAACTACTTGTGGCTACGCTGTGCCATCTAGTAGTGTCCACCTAATACCCCAAGCCATGCAGGACGGAGCCTGGCTGTGCACGATCATGCAAAATCATGCAAAATTCCCCACCATTGCTTGGGTAGGCAATGGTAAGAGATTTATTTTTTGATTATTATTATTAAAAGAAGGGGGAAGGCAATTGTTTGCCAACAGATGATTAACTTAATCACTTTGAAAATGGAGAAAATCCAGAAATGACAAAGTGCAGGGCTGCAAGGGTGCACACACAGCCACCACCAGCCGCTGGTACCACTGAGTAAAGCGGCTCCCTGGACAACGATCCTGCTCCTTTCTCCCGTGCAGGAGGAATTTAAAAGAAAAAAAAAAGTAACAAAATAAACCGACATGCCTGCCCTTCAGTAGAGCCTAGATTAATTGCGAATGCAAATGACGCCCTTGTGCAGCACTAGAGTCCATTTCCAGGGAAATGCGTGCGCTCGCCTCTGTTTACTCCGGCTCCAGCAATGCAGCACAACCTTCAGTCAAGCTATTAACTTGAACGTTGAACTTCACAGCGCTGGCTGTCTTTCTCAGCCATTCTTTTGATGTTACCTCCAAAGCAAAAGATCAAAGACTTTGAGTGTGGTGAGGGGAAGTCCCAGGCTCTTAGCCTACCAGCCTGTGATATATGTTAAAATCCTGGCCAAAAGAGAGAGTGAAGGGGAAAAAGAAAGGAAAAGCTCACGAAGAAAGCATCCTAGCAGAGCGGTGACACGAGGAAGAGGTGCAGCAAAATCCACATGCCATATCTACCCAGGTTAACGACCCCAAAAATGAGGCTTCTTTCTCTGCCCCTGAGCTTTCAGCAGAGCTGGGTTGCTCCCTAAAATCTGCGGCATCCTCATCACCCCTTCTGCCACGAAGCTGCACCTTGCACACTACCCAGAGTGACAGCAGATGTGTGCCAGCAGCACATCCCTAATGAGAAAAGCACCCCTGGTTGGTACATTGTGCAAACCCACAAGCTTTACAGGACTGGGGGAGACAACACAGGACCAGGGCTCCGCGAAACATCGAATTTCCGCGTCCGCCAAAGGCTCCTGGGCCATCCTGAATGAGTCACACGAAAATAAACCCTTTGCCTCAGCCTTCCTGCTTGTAAAACGCGGATAATATTGCCCTGCCAGGATAACAGCCTGTTCTTCCTTGTGGGGCCCCGAGCTGGGCGGTGCGAAAGGCCACGCTGCTATCTGCAGGGGTCCAAGTCCACACACCCCCTCCCATGTCACCACACCCCGGTAGGAGGGGACACCCACGGCAGGTCCCCAGGGACACGCAGCTCCCACGGCCCTGGGTGGGCACAGGGGCCACTGGAGGAAGGGGCTGCCTGGGGACAAGGTGGTTTCTGCCCCATCTCACCGTCGTCTCCCTGGAGCACATCTGGACGTCTTTGGGAAGGCTGGTCCTGCAGGAACACATCTAGAAAGTAACCGCTTCTCCCCTCCCTCAGCATGGATTGTTGGGGTTTTTTTTGTTTGTTTTTGTTTGTTTGTTTGCCTGTTTTGGGGGTTCCTTTTATTTCTTTTAGTATTGCATTATTTTTATTTTAGCCATGTGTTTAGAAGGGGACAGGACAGGGGCAATCTTTTCCTTTTTTTATATATATTTTTTTTAAGATTCTGTCCAACCATTTTCCCCTTCCTGAGCCTTTTCTTGGGTTTATTTATATTCCCATAACACACAACAGCATTCCAGATTTAGATGGTGACACTTGGTTGACACGGTCAAAAGTGGATCCAGTGCAGCCTGCCTGCCAAACCAAGCCCCTCATCCATCAGCTGAAGTCCTTTTACTGCAGGGTCATGAAGGAATCACAGACTGTTTTTCATTCCTTTCTACCAATGTCCCTCCTAACTCTAGAAACCAAAACCCTCTTACACTTGTCAGCTCCTCCTCTTCCCCACCCCCATGAATTCAGTTCTTGGCATTCACCAGCATAAAAAGCCATGGGATTCAAAACAGAAATTCTTCAAAACAGAATTCATGGCATTAAGCAGTAAGTAGGATATTCTGATTTTATTGTACTTTACTTACTCCTACTTAGCTCTAATCCTCACTCCCTAGGCAGGGCTCGCTCTTGCTCTCAGCGAAGTCGATAGGAATTTGGCTATTGACTTCAATGGAAGTGGGATCAGATCCTCACATCTGTTGCACAGGGCAAGCAATATGCAGAGAGGAAAAAAAAATAGGTGGGGAGACAAAAGGAAAAAAGAAAAACCTCAATACTGAATCGTGAAATGATAAATGAGCTTGGATCGGGATCGCAAATAAGGGATGGATGTCAGGGAGCTCTGCATCTCCAAACCACAGGTAATATCACCAATTCCTAGACCAACTTCTCCTTTCTTAAAAAGGGCAATTCAAACAACTACAGCAAATAAAAAAAAAAAAAAAAGCCATAACAAAAAATAACCCCTCCAGTCACACTTTTGATACAAAAGGACCAGCCAGACTTCTCAGTAAAGCTTCTTCATGAGGAGGAATCCCTGGGTTCCCTCCCCAGCCCTCCTGTCCCCGTGGATTTGGAGCAGACGGCGAGCAGGCTGGGCAGGACACGCGAGGAGGCGGCAGATCCCGGACAGCAGAAGATGAAGGCGAAGGAGCAATGTGAGAAGTCAAGTATGACTTGCTGCTGCTCCACAGCACGAGAAGGATCCAAGATAAACAAGACCTAGATCTGGAACGTGATCCTGCCCTGCGTCACAGCCCCGCGATAAGGGACCAGGAGTCAGGATTTCTTGGCATCAAACAGGCTATCGGCAATAAACAAGCCAGTTCTCTAGAGCTACGAGGGACGCAAAGGGAGCTGGGGAGGGAAGAAGCAAAAAAAAAAAAAAAAAAAAAAGGCAGAATTATCTGTGTATCAGCCAAACAACTATACAAAATGAGTATGCAAAGAAGCAACTACCAAAACGAGGATGGGAAGAAAGAAAATGAGATACTGAAATAGATCTGATACGCCCCTACCTGTGGAGATGCCATACAAAAAGTAGGCATCTTGGTAGAATAGCTTCTCCCTGTGACAAATGGAGGGCAGCAACTGTATCTTGCCCCAAGATTCAAATTCTTCACCTAAACCTCTCTAACAGCACCAAGAACTTCGAAGTCCCCTACAAAAATACTAAGAAAATATGTAACAATCTAGCTGTGTCTCCAAAATTCCTGAAGTCTATTTGTTCTCTGCACTCCATGGCAATCAGAACAGCTACTCTCCCTCTCCATTTATACTCCATTTCAAGTTGTGGTTCTTACTACGTGCAGTGTGTTCGCTGTGCCAGGAAAAATCACTTAGCTTGGAAAAAGCCAGAAAAAGACTGGTGAAAACTGGGAACAAAAAGAAGGCAGGGACAGCGATTTGCTAAAGAAAGAAAAAAGTAAAGACAACATTTGTGTTCAGACAGGAGCTAATATAGTGCCTATAGCCTCCCATCCACCCAAGCACTTAAGCACCTGCTTAACTTTTAAGCCGAAGCAGCCCTGCGGGTTTCAGTGCATGTCAAGGCACAGAGGTGCTCCAAGGCACGGCCAGAACGGTGCCCAAGCAGTGCTGGCCAAGTCGCTGGCATTTATTGACTGCACATATGGCAGGAAGAGCTTTAAAGCCACACAGCAAGTGGCTTTCAAAACCATCAGACCCACAAAGAGAAATCAATACAATTTGCTTCTAACTACCGAGTCTTCAAGTCGGGTTTTTATTCCTGACCCACTTTCTTGCTCCCCCATCCCGCCTGATCCAAGATGCCCCAGACGCTCAGGTGTTGGGATGGAGGGATAACCCATGTCAGAGCAAAGGGATGTGATGGGAACGGGAGGAGAATGTCACGTACCGCTCGCACTAACACGCTGTAAAAAGTCACCTCCTGCAACACACAGAAATTCTCACAGAATTAAATCCCTTATAATCCCATTTAGCAGAAATAAGGTAGAGCAGTATGCCGGTGCTTAAGACATTTTAGTCTTTAAGAAAGCACATTTTGTTAAAAAAAAAAAAAAAAACCCCGCTTCTCTCGAATGGAAGAAATTTTAAACCCGAGTCAAACTTCCCTGTGAAGGCACTTTTGGTTTGCTGGGCTTTTTTAAGGAAGTTACAGAGAATAACCCTTGAATATTTTCACTCTTCCCAATGTAATTATTTTTATAGCGGCCCATATACGTGCTACTCTAGTTCACATGTACAAATAAACGTGCTGAGCTAATACTAAAACAACAATGGACTGCAGTAAGACTTAGAAGCCATTTGACAAGAATATACAAACAGAAGCAAAATAAAACATACGCTGCTTCCCAAATTAAGAGCTGCTAATTGTGTTTACAATTTCTTTCCCACCGGGAAATGCTATCTGTGGTCCAGCCGTCCACGTTTCCCTCTCCCCTGCAGCAAATGACCTACCAACTAAGTACCAGCTTTATGCTCAAGTTGGTCAACTGGGTTTTTGCTTAACCCACAGGCATTTTTCCTATTTCAAAGTTTCTATTAACTCCCTACTGATGTACCCTAAAAGAAGTTTTAAGGGCTTGGAAGCACATAAATAAAATAGACTTTGCTGGACCAGCACAGCCAAATGAAAGCCTTTCACCTGCAGTGGTGGTGATAAAAATTTTAGATGCAGCCGCACACACAGCCCCTCCATAGAGTTAAGATAGCTGCGATTTCCAGCCATTCAGCAATCTCCTGGCCACGGAGCTGCCTCGGCTACACCGAGACAAGCATCAGGACAGGACCCGGGGTTTGGGTTGGCTGTCCTGGGAGTTGGTTTTCTTCTTCTTTATTTTTTTTCTGGCTGTAGCAGAGCCCTCTTTAGCTGCAAGGCTGAAAGAAGCTGCTAGCCTGTACAGTGATGATAAGAAACCTGGAAGAGGAGAGGGAGATGGTGAGGAAGAAAAGGTGGGAGGAGGGAGTGTGACTCGATGTGAAACCCTGAAGCAGAAAAATAAAGGTTTGCTTCAAAGCTAATGCTGTGTACTAAACCTTCTGCCCCTGTTTGCAATGTAAGGCGCACTCCCAACTACAGACAGGCTGTACCTGCAAGGTGGGAACTCTCCAAAGAGTGACCAGAGAGTCTGCTGCTTTACTGACACAGTTCAAGCCACTAAAAAATGGATGAGTGCAAAACTGACCCATCCTCTGTGCTGTCACACCAGCAAACCCAGTCAGAGCTGCTTATTTGTCCCTTTCCAGAACCTTGCAACTACCTTTGCACAATAAAAGTTGACAAAACCAGACAAAAAAAAAAAAAACACCTTCAGCACACCTGTATTACTATTGTTGTTCCTATTTAAGTCCTGAAGTGTTTTCCACATCTAAATGAAACTCCTACTGTGAGGAAGTGTCTAACAGCAGATTCTGTTTAAAAACTAGAGTCTCAAGTCATGGCTCTCATGTAACATCCTGCAATTAACTCTTTCCAAAAAGTTCATTTGGCAAAACAACCAGCAATCCTGCTTTTTTCTCCTAATACAGCTTTGTGCTGCAGCCCCCGCATCAGATGTTAAGCTGAGAGCATTTTAGGTACCGTCTGGTCTACAAAGCCACAATAAATTAAGCCGTGCACAGTTGTATGAACGAAATGAACACGTGTATTCACTTGAAGTATATTTCCATTAGTGTAAGAGGACCCTGCAGATAATCCCAATTTTTCTAATGCCTTACACTTCCCACCCATGCAACAGGATTAAAATCCCCATCCCCGAGACCACTGGTTCGGCAGAGCACCCTCACCCAGCCCTGAGCCATTGTCCTTCACTCAGCCACAGCTCCAGGGGCCAAACTTTGTTCTGTTCTTCATCATCAATCCTAAACAAACTTTATCTCATCAGTACCGGACTGTTTTATTCTGTCTAGTCTCAGGTTCGCTCTTTTGCTGGATTTAAAGTAGTTTTCTTACCTTCCAGAGCCCCATCACGTCTGAACCTCCCTGGGCACACGCAAGCTCGGGTTCAGAAGCCCTGTGGTGGGTGGGACACTGGGCAACGCTCATCATTTTCACCACTACTGACAGCAGTGAAAACCGGGGGTAGAGAAGCTATCAAAGGCACTGCGTATCTTCTTCATATACAAAAATGTTTTCCCTCATGAAAGAGATGTCAATATACCAAAAACATACAGATTTCATAAAGGGAAAACAAAGGGATGCTGACCTCAAAAAAAATCAAACAGATATTCTCCACATTCCTTATTACAGACGTGAGACCATTTCCACTTCAGTTCCACTCGGGTGGGATTTCTCATACATTTCACATGCAAAAATCCCAGTGAAAGCAGGACTTAGGAAGAGAAAACACACCATATCCTTGGCAGCTTTAGATCAACTTTGCTAACACTCGCTAAATATTCTCGGCAAACCTGCCCCGTAGCCTCTTGTGAAGATGCAAACCCTTCCCCACGTTTCCCAGGCAGACATCCAGAGCCCCAGAGCAACTCAGCACAGACCTTTTCCTCCTGCTCCCCCACCACATACTCCAGGTCTTAACATACACAGCAGAATCATTGTTTGTTTGTTGTTACAACTTGCGCATATATTTACAGAAGACAAACTAAACAACTTAAAACTATTATCAGGGGATAAATCAATTGGCAGCAGACACTTCGGAAAGCAACATAACAGTTAGTTATTCTGGAGCAAAGAACTGAAAAAGAAAATGCTTGCTTTGCACTGTGACTCTGCCTCATCAGCTTTAAGCCCATTTCCCCAAATCACATGGTTGCCCATAGCTGCTGTCAACTGGTTTCCTTTCAATTCTGATTTGATTCTATGATTTTAATTCCTCCTTTCCAACAATGGTCAGAATGACTGACAGAAAAAATGCCAATGATAAAGCCACACCCAAAAAATTTAGCCTAATTTACTCCAATTACTGCATTTTGACAGTGATCCCAGGTTTGTTTATCACCTTTCAGGCACATGGTGAATGCCAAGGTGATTTACAAATAGTACTAAATGATGCAAATATACTTGGCCAGGAACCATCAGATACAGGCCATCCAGATACAGGTACAGCACATAAATATACAGGCAGCAAATGTGCCAAAGTTGTATGTCTTCAAATATCATCCTGTTACTGCCTCTCTGCAACACTGCAACTATCCCCTACAAAAAGGAGAAGAGCTATCCTATAAGCAAGTGACGCAAAACCCAAAAAGGACCCATATTGCTGGTAGCCAGGTTAAAAACAAAGAAAAATATTTTGTTGGACCCTCACTCAATGCAGTCAATATCAAAGCTAATAATGTAATTCAGTTGGATCCAAGTCTCTTTCCTTCCCAGTGTGAAATCACAAGCATTTCAGTCAAAAAAGCTAACGATGCGGTGACTAAGCTAAAGGAAGTCCCTCTCACATGTGCGACTCTACCCTAGAATGTAGAAATCAAAACCCACCAAATTTATCCAAATATAAGCATACAGTACGTGGGCTGATCTGCTGATTTTTTTAAAGGAACACTGTCATCATCTCCCCAACAAAACCTTACCCAGCATGTGAGCAGGGCATGGGGAGAACCTGGGTACCTGACAATCAACCTTGTGCTTGCACACTTGGAGTTATTAATGAGAAATGCAAATGTAGATGGGATTTTGGAAGTGTAAAATATTTAATGAGCAAGCAAAAGCTTCCTCTTTGACCAAGAGAGGGATTTGACTCAACAATCAATGCCACCTGTGCTGCTAGAAGCTGGGAAAGATGGAGTTCTTCACCCAGATGGGGAAAGCAGCCAGGCCTGGCCTGTCTTGGCCAGGAAGATCAGACAACCTGCCAAAGCCCTTCCTCCTCATCCTCTCAACACCTCCATACTCAAAAGACAGCTCTAGTAACTTTTCACTGACAGTCCTCCTCTTGTGCTCATATTTAATCTCATGATGAAAAGCCAGGCACAGAAGACTTGGAAGACTTTTTAACTTTTAAGAAAATATAGTACTTAATTTTTTAAAAAAAATTCTTCCTGCATGATCTCCTTCCTCCAGTCACACTTTGATACTGTCTTGCACCCATCCAACTTGCCCTCTACAGAACTTTCTAAGTGAAGTTCTATTTAAAGTCCATTCCCACGAGGAAAGTGCACTCAGCTCCATTTTGCATATGGGCAGGATGAGGGAGAGGGAGTTTTGAGTGATTTGCTCCAAAAATGAAAAGGGGAAGTTTGTGGCAGAGCTGGAAATAGATCCCACATCACAGTTCTCCGTCACATGCGTGACCCCACACCACGGCCAGCCTACCTCCTCCAGTGGGGTGATGCTCTGCAGAGCTGCAAAGGCCATCCCACCACCCCATGGGGCTTCAGGCCGGTGCAAAGGTCCCGAGAGAGGACAGATGTGGGGACCCACCAGGGCAGGCAGCACACGCCAGCAGTGAGGGTGAGACCCTGCGGCCGTGGGGTCAGTGATGACAAGCGAGCGGGGTCTCAGGTCCACGTCCCGCGGAGAAGGCAGCACTGCAGCTGTCCTGGGCATGGCAGGCTGTCCCCGCTCCAGCACGACTTCCCCACCTCTTGCTATTCTGAGATATTGTCCTGCTTCTGAGGCTGGGAGAAAAATAGCCTCAAGTACAGCAGCCCCATTCAGCACCACCTCCCCTCTCCTCCTCGCTCAGGTCATGAATGTTAACATGTCAGGTCACACAAAACGCTAATATTAGCGGATAACGGGGGCATTTTTAAACTTCTAAATTAAACTAAATTTGCTAGGACAGCCAGGTCATTCACCCAAGTTATCCCTTGGTTTACTCCTTTTTTTAGCTATTGGAACAACGCACAGCAGTGTAGCCCCAGCGTGAGGCCCAGCCAGCACAAAAAAGCAGGATGCTGGCAGGGAGGAGTGGGGAACATGACGCCTTTTCATGCACCATCTTGCTTTCCATCCCAACCCACATCCTCATCCCACCGTGTAAGTGCCCTTCCCCCCCAGCGTTTTGGGGTGGAGAGGTGGCACCTTGCATAAAGTTGCTTCACAGGGCACGAAGCAGCCGGAGAGGGTTGTCACGGCCAACTGCACCTGCAGCCTCCTGGGCACAATTCCCCATACCCCACACTGGGGTACCTGGACCCCAGGGATGGGGGGAGCCATGCTGGGGTAACAGGGCCCTTCTTCAGTGATGGCGAGCCCTCCTACTACTCTGATCCCACCCTACACTTGTAGGGACTTGGTGCTTTTTCAGATCAACACAAAGTAGATGGAATTAAGTGCCTTATGCACAAGGTCAAGGCATAAGTGAATGCTCCTACGAAGCATTTCATGGGAGAGAAATACAAACTCCTCTAATTCAGATCCTCTAAAATTATGTGCATGGGATTTCCTATACCCTGCCCCTTGGTTTTATTTTAAACTACAGCTAAACTTCCCTAGAATAGCTTGAGGATGACATAGCTTTTTTTTTTTTAAATAAGATTTATAATTGTCATTTAAAAATACTAACAGAGGTCAGAAGGAGGAAGAACTGAACTTGAATTAAGCACAGTCAGTTTTCCATCTTCCAAGACTTCAGAGCAGTTATGAAAAATACACTTTAAATGAGAAACAGATTCACTGCTGGGAAGTTGAAGAGAAGGTGGACAGTGTGGGGAGTAGGTTATTCCAGACCTCCAAGGGAAACCCCTCAGCAGAAAGCCAAGAGCTGTGGCTTCACAGCGGTGGGATTCTGGCCGAGCTGCAGTCCCCAGAGCCAGGGACAGGGGCTGGGGAGGACAGTGTGAGCACCACAGATGACTGTCAGGGCCTTGAGAGCCTGCCCCATGGGTACACACGTAAGGCGTGCTGGGGGTGGCTGCAGCCACGGCCATCCCCACCAGCAGAGCAGCAGAAAGAAGAGTCTCACCCTTTTTTTCTCCCTTCTCCTTAGGAGCTTGCTGCCTCACAAAGCCCTTAGTCACACTCGATTTTTTTTTTCCAGTTCCTTTTGCACAAAACGCGGTATAATAACAAAATAAAATGGGGATACGGAGAACAGTGAGTTCAACAGATTAATGGACAGGCGCAGCCATCTTCAGCTCTTGAAGCCATCAGGCCTGAAGAGCACTCCCTTCCCCGAAGCCTTTGAAATGAGCCTCAGCAGTCCTTGGACCTTACAGGCAGCTACTGACAAACACGCATCTTCCTTTCTCAACTAAATCCCGAAGATTCATCTTCTGGCTGTGCGCATGTCAATCTTATCATCATTATTAAAGTTTTATTGGCACAACAATGCAAACTCCGAGCACAATGCATTAACCTTGTAAAAATAACTGAGAGAAGCCAGGTAATGGAAAGAGCAGGGGAAAGCTTTTTCATCTCTCTCTCCCTGAAGACGAATCCGGGGCGGGGGGGGAGATGCCCACAGATCTCTCAGCAGTGCTGAGTCATCACAAAAGAGATTTTCAATCTCTCCCCTCACCCCCCCAAAAAACACCCACAACTTCTTGAAGACGCCTTGAAAGTACTGTCGTCCAACCCAATTCATCCACTGAAATTCCTTCCTCTAAAAGACAACACGATTCTGTTCTACTATGGCATATTAAAAAAGAGGAAGGGAAAAGAAAAAGTATTACAATGTCCAGGAAAGTAGGAAAGGTTACACTCAGCAGACAAGGACTCCTATTTTCACCATAGCAACAAGCCTATTTATAATATGGCCTACCTGCATCAAAGAGCAGCCACAAGAAGCTAAATGCAAGTCTAGTGGTACATTCAAGCACCAAGATGAAGAAGCAGCTCACATAAGCATGTCAATGAAACACTTCCAGTTACATTACATGCACAATTATTAGCATTTACTCTGAACCTCCTTTTTCCTTTTTTTTGTCTTTTTTTTTTTTTTTTTTTTTTTTTAATTCTATTTTTTTTTACCCAGCAAGAGTAGCAGGGAGGGCTGGGGGTGGAATACGAAAGGTCCAGGTGCAGGGGAGGATCAAAGGGAGGCAATCCCAGCGACCTGGCTTTTAAAAGGGAAGACCTCACCAAAAGGTGTTACAGGAGGAGGTTGCTAACTAGGACGGGGAATGGGAAGTTACTCATTAATTGTTAGTTTGCTTTTAAATAGTGTGGAAAATATACACTGATAACCACTGTTGTAGTCCTCAGTTTGCCAACAGAGAGTACATACGGTCTTCATACCTCAAACACCTGATAAACCTCCCCATATTTGAGAGAGAACGATAACCAGCTACTGGAAATTATTATCAAACTAATAATCATATTCCCAAGAGCAACACTCAGGTGGGAGAACACACCTGCATCCGTCTCCAGAAGGAGTACAAAATTCTCCAAGGACAGTCATAATTCATACAGGAGGATTCAGCCTGATCACTGCTCAATTCTATCCTTTAGAGATACAAGAAGTCACATCCTGACCGATCCATCTCAATATGATGAACACTATTAAAAAACAAACAAAAAAATATGCTAAGCCACTCTAAGAACCCCATTTCAGTCTGTAAGCGCCTGTCTGCTGCAGCTTCTTTTAAGTCCCTATGTGAAAGAGCAGCTGCCGAAAGAATGGCTGGCTTTTAAAAATAAGTGGAGGGAAGATCTTCAAAATACTCTTATCTGCAAGAGGACTGGCAGCCATTTCCCTCATTCAGGTAGGAGACTGAGGAAAATTGCTTGGTGGCCGGGAAGTAGACTAGAACAAAAAGACTCAAACAGCCAGATGGTACATAAAAGGGACTTAAGCCATTTATTTCTGGTATTTAACGTCTATACGGAAGCTTTTCTTAAGCAGGAACCTGAACAGGTCACAGCAGAGATTAGTCACACGGACCAGAAACAGGCAAGGCCACCTCAGATGCTCCCATCACAAAAGTGCCCACCGAAACTGCCACTAGTAGTTCAACATATTTGATAAACCAACTTACAGCAGCTGAAAATAGTCACATATTTCTAACTCATAGTTACATGAAAAGTAATGCCAGTAAAAACAACATGAGGGAGCTGAATTTGCAAGTATGTTCAGGAACCTACCAACTAAATAGGGAATTTGACTTTTATTTTAATTTTTTTTTTTAACCTGAAGTATGGGAGAGGTAAATATGACGAAGAAATGGCCTCCTCAATCACAAAAATAGTTCAAGATAACCCCTGCTTGAAAAAGAACGCAAACACTTTGCCGTGCAAACCTCTCTTCTGCAGGAAGACATCTGCAAGACACCCATTCTATTTTGCAAAGTATTGCTTCATAATGTCTCCCACTGGCCTCTCTCAAACATTCATGGAAGTCAGTGGGAGGTACTGATGGCAAGAACGAGCTGGTGTGCTGAGATGGGGCTTCTGAAGCACATCTAACGCTGTATGACATCAGCCTGGCCACCACAGCCACCTTCCTTCCCAAAGGTCCAGCAAGCACCTGAATGGGAGTCAGAGACCAACCTACGTGCAGCTAAACCAACAACTTCACATTTAATCTGTGCGATGAAAGAAATGCAGAACTGAGGTGCGAAACCTCTGGTTGAAGCCTTTTTCCAATTTTCTACCCCATGTTCCTACCTTGACTGCATGTAGAAATGAGCACCTTAAAAGCCAGTTCTGGACTTAATTAAACCAAACTCATACAGACCGTTGTGCAATTGCTAAAAATGAGGCCACGTTTCCACGATGTTTATCACATGTCAGTAGTACCAGATCATCCAGCATCTATGCAGTGAGGGTGTAGGCACTCAATTATATTCTTGTCAAATTAACAAGAGACCATGGTATGGAGTTCATGTTGGTGGCAGAAGGCCAACTGATACCTGATCTGGCACAAAGTCTGCTGGGACGCTTAGGCTCCAAAAGATTTAAAACAAAAAAAACCCCAAAAAGCAACATATACCACAAGCTGGTAGAGAGATTTTATACTTCTTCAATACTTGGCTTCCTGAGGCTGCAGCAGCCTGGCTCCCTAAAATCTGATCAACTTATCAAGCCAAAAACTCACTTTAGCGTTAGCTATACTGTCATTTCCACCTCTAGACACATTAAGACAATATAGACCACTGATCTTAAAAAAGAAGTGTACAGAGTTTCGCTCAGTTGAATGTGCTGATTTCTAAATCACACCCTTATGTAAACACAAGCTACTTTGTGTCTAGATCACGTTTTAATGCCGTTGTTCCTATTGTACAGATGGGGAAACTGAGACAAACAGCAATTAAAGGAGATGCCTGAGGTCATGTCTTAGGTCTAGCAATCAGCAGAGGAATCTGGATTCTCAACTCCTACTTGTGTTTTTTAACCACTAAACCACGAGCCTTCCCAGTTCAAGTATAGTTGCAAGTTCAAGGAATCACAAAAAAAGAGCGCAGACTCAGATACATGCAGGCTGCAACAGTTCTCAAAACACAAGTTAATCTTTTTAAAAAAAATCTAATCTTATTTAAAAAAAACAAGAAAGGGGGAAAAAAAAACAACACACACACCACTGCAATACAGTCTTAGCTGCAGCCTGAACATTTTTCCACCAGAGAAGCAAAGCGAATACAACAATAGTGACATCTAAGTACACAGGCCGATTACAGCTTTACTTTCAAAAGAGCTCTGATTGATCTTTTTTGATAGACCTGAAATAAATTAAACTAGATTGACTCACTTGAGAACGGACTGTAATCCTTTAGTCAGATCCCGCAGAACTCAAACCAAACCAGCTGTTAATTTAGGCTTTATAAGATAAAGCATGAGAAATCCAACCTGATGTACCCCAGAGCAACGGCTTACATCATCTCTGCAAGCAATCAACTCGCTGCTTCTTTTAGGACCTAATCAGTGCTTTCTACCATGTGGGTGCCAAACTTGTTTTCCACCCCTCCAGCAGACACTGCAGCCAAAGTAGGAGGGAGAAAGAGCGAGCAAGGGACAAGAGGGTGTAATTTAAAAGATTCAGCTGTTGACTTCATGAAACACATAGCACAGGCTGTCCCAACATTGAGAGAAGGGGGGTGGAAAAAAATCCACTTACAATAACCATTTCAATTCAAACAATTGCTGGATCTCAGTTGGGAATAAACTGCCCAAATCAACATTCACAACTCAGAAGAGGAGGACGGGGGCAGGAAGGAGGAGCACCCACCCCTCTGAGGAACCGGACAGGCCAGGAGAGGGTCAGCTATAGCCTTATATGAAACAAAGTAGGCAAAAAGGTGGGGGTTTTTCCGCTCTCCCTATGCAATAATAAAAATATGCCTGTCAATTAGTTCTGTACCATCGCTGTTCTGATGAGATTCTTGTCTGGGGGTATTTATTTTCTTGGGTTTTAAGACTTTCAGATTTATCTCATCCGCATATTTGAGATTAGTCCGCAAAAAAAAAAAAAATCGGTGCTTCCTGGAGTGCTCCATTTGCTGAACCTAAGGGGATGGCACTGGAAATCCAACTCAAGGAATTGTGGGACTTTCAAACTGGTTTTGTGTACCAAGGAGAAGACAACAACGAGGCTTCTCAGGTGAAGTCAACAGAAACCGATCCTTACAGTAACATCTGTATTACTTACACATAAATAAGTGTGTGTTATAAAAAGGAGCAGGCAATAGGCAGGAACATTGCTCTGAAATCATTCATAGAAGGAGCCGAGCGCAATTCAAAGAGGAAAAAAAAAAAAAATCAGCTTAAGAAAAGATATGACTTCTAGTTGTAAATTCCATCTGAAGGGAAAACAGGCAACTCTTAGTAGACAAAGTTTGAATTATACCAGACACTCACTAAACCCTTGGCAACAACACCTCCAGCAAGAAGGAGACTTACTCCCGCAAGACGATGGAGTGCCCTAGCCTGGTACTTCTGGGAGGGAGCACAATGCAATCTGTGCTGAACACGTACGTGAAAGCTCTTCTCCCGGAGAAAGCCACAGCTCGGCAGAAGATGAAGCTGAAGATTACTCCAGGTGCCCACAGTGGCATTTGCAGCCTCTGTGTCAAGAGGACTACTCTTGAGGCGGCTTTGTCAAGTGTTGGGAGCGGAGGAAAGGAAAAGGAAAAGCATTGCAAGTATCATCGGGCTTGAGCAAATCACATCAGCCAAAATACTCGTCAGGGAGAAAACGCCAAATCAACGGGTACTTCCAGTAAGCTTTGTTTTACTCCAGTTAAATTTAATTCTTTTTAGTGGACTCCAAGCTGGAGTTCATTTATTAAGATGATAGTTAGCTCTTGCAACTACAGGCAGGGTCTCTTTAAGAGCTGTAACACTGTTTGATATTCCTGTTCCTCAAGTTAAAAACACCATGTAGAAGCATCAAGCTGCTGCTACCTGTTGACAAATGCAATACCTGGATACATTTTTCTTAGTTAAGAATATAACTGAATACAGCAAAACACCTTTATAGTGCCTACTGACCAGTCCCAGCAGCCCTGTTCAGCATAGATTAAAACAGAGTCACAACCACAGGTCTCGTCAGCAGTGTTCCACCAAGGAAATCATGGGCAAAGGAGACTCCAAATGCCTTCAGATACTTCTGGAGACTCCCCAGGAATAACAGAGGTGGCCCTGGATGCAAGCTTATGCTATGCAGCTTTATCCAGGAAAACAAGCAGATACAAGTAAACAGCATTGCCTCACATGTCCCAGAGGCGCTGCATACTTCAACATGCAAGTGCTCAGTCAACTGCTCAGCACTAATAGACTCCAGCTGTCTGGTGGCTTCAGGCTTCCCCAGCCCCCCGCCCTGTCCCTCACCAGCTGAAGAAAGCCACACTACAAGACAGGGCATGGACACACACTATCTGGCCATAGAGGAGGTGCTCCCACCCTTGGCAAACATAAAACTCAACGTGATAAATGGAAGTGAGAGCCTTTATTGAGCTTGTTGTCTTTAACAATTAAGTCTGTCCACTTCAGCTCCTTTCAAGAATTAAACTAACTCACTCAACCTCTTTATGTCTCCCTTTTCCCACCTGTAAAACACAACCAGCACCACCTCAGGCTGTCCTCCTCGAGGAGGTTGGCAAGCTCTTGGGACTTCAACCAGACAAACATGGGAAGGTGCCTGGCTCTCTGTGCCATCTTTTACCTGTTCACTTATTTTTAGTTTAATCAAGTTCCAACAGTTAACTCTGAAATCTCAGCTCAATTTTACATATATTAAACAGCCAGCAAACATGAAATACGGAGGGGGGAAGAAGAAGAATGGTTGAGGCAGACACGACACATAACTTGGCTCCATTTGCCGTTTTGTATAACTTCCTGCATAACTGAAGTAAGATCCAGCAAACACTCAAATGGAAAATAATAAATAACCAGTAGAGTAGAGAAAAGAGAAAGGTCTCCACATACCTCCTCTATTATTTTTTGTCATCTACCCACAAACTATTCCCTCCAACCATCTCCGGTATCCACTGCAGAGTGAAACGAACAGCTTGCAATCCAGCTGCAGGACTACACAGTGTCTCCTCTCCACACCCATTCATAGCATGTGGAACAACATCTAACAAAGCCCAGACCTTGGGATAGGTTCATAAAGCCCTTACACCTTGAGCTAAACAGGGTCAACTTCTATCTTTAATAAGGAAGGGTACAACTGTCTCTAGTCCCAACCCAGAACCTGGGCCTTTCTGACTAGAGACTTATTGCCTTGAGATCCTGGGACTCTAATCACAGAGCAACAAAAATTTAAGCAATTACTTCATAAAATACTATTCTGTTTTGGTTTAATTAACCTAAGTAACACAGCTGCCACTGTTTCTTTGTAGGAACCACATTTGTTCACAGAGTTGGGTTTACAACTACGCTTAAATCTGCAATCCAGAGTGGCTGACAGCATTGCATGAGAGCTACAGATCACAAAAACCATAATGAATCCTTCACACAGCACCATCCAGCATTTGAGACATTGCTGCATGATACAGATTGGCACAGACAGTTCATTGTGCAAGACAGGTTGCAAAAAAAAAAGTTTGATGCAAACTTTATACCCTTTTATTTGTCTAACAGCAGTGCCCAAAGGCACCACCAGAGAACAGAGTCCTTTTGTGCCAGGTACTGTATGAGAGTTAGAAAGACAGCCTGCCCTAAAAACAGCTGGGAGTAAGAAAGGGAGGCACCAAAAAGGGAAACTGTTTACGTAAGAGACCTGTGAAATGCAACGTGGATGCTAAGGAAAGAGTTGCCTCTCTGGGTAACAAACCCAGAACTACCTAACTACCTGGATCTCCTCCCCAAAGACTGGTCCAGGACCCAGTTAAAACAAGCGTCCCCAAGAAAGCATCCCAAGAACTTATACACCATAACTGAGAACTTCCATACACTGAACCCCCAGCCTTCCCAATCCTGGGGGCTATGGAACAAGAAGAGAGACAGAGGAGCTGACTTTGCTCTGCTAGAAAGTTGGGTCCCTCCATTTGCCAGGGAAATAAAACTCCTGTTTCCAGTACTGGAGGAAAAAGCATCAGGTTTCAGAAATAGTGGTACTTTTAGCTACGGGAAGAGCTGCCAGCAGCTGAGACATAAAAATTGTTCATCTCAGGCTTGTGGTCAGAGTTAACATTTGGGGGCATTTCCACAGACAAACAGATAAGGAGGGAATGTTTCCCTGGCAGATTTATTAATCTGTAAATGCTGGCTGAAGACACTGAGCTGTCTGGAATGGTGGATTAGCAGAAGTGTAGTTGAGGTGGCTGTGGCTGCATAATGCAAATTAAATATAGTCTGCGATTTATTAAGTGGCTTTGTATATATAAAGCTACATTTCTCACCACTAATCACAAAAGATCAAGTAAAATCACCTTCTACAGCACATGGAGGGTTATACGCTTATTAATTGGAATGAACCATCAGAAGGTGTTTACTGTGCCTATAAACCATATCCCCAGTCTCGTGAAAGTGATGCTATGTCACCAAGGGACTACGGTCCCGAGGCCCACAGAGTGCGGCAAGCTGTAAAATGAAAATAAAATCTTCACGCAGGACAGAATTCCTTGCAAACAAAAGAAATGGGCACACAGCAATATTATATAAAACTGACAACAAATTTCCTCTTCCTGCTGCCCCTGATTTCATGCCTATCAATAAGACAAAGCATTCTGCTGCTCATTTTATGTAATCTTTTCTTTTCCAACCTCAGGGAGATAAACTATGTCACAGTACAGCCTCCAGCACCCTACACACAGGCCACCCTGACCACTCCAGTGTGTTTTCAAGAAATCCTGTGTCCTTTCTAGAACCATCTGTGCTTTGTTGGATGTAACTCAGTCATGTACTAGCTACATAAATCTTCTTCTACTTTTCAGGAAGATGTCAAGCAGAAGACAAGGCCTTCTAAAAGGTGTTTAATGTTACACCACAGGTTAAACTAGAAAGCATTTTTAGTTGTCTATTAAACATCACCAATAATGAACTGATAGCTTTAATTCTTGTTACAATAATAGTGTCAAGAAGTGTGATGAAAGATGAAATTAGACAGATGTACAGTGAAACCTTGTCCTTAAAAAGTTAATCTACCATGAGAAAGGATCCTGCACAGGGTATGAGGGGGTGGAGGGAAGTAGTGAATGAACCAAGAACGTCAGATACGGCTTCTGCTTTCTTTTGGATGCAAAAAAATTCTTTCATCACTACTGACTTTCCCAAGGTTATTGACAGGAGCAAACAGAATTGCCATTTCTCAATTTTATCATACGGCTGACAGTATTTGATGTTTCTTGAACAGTACAAGATCTTGAAAGTGATGCTAGGAAAAAAACATTAGCTTTCACCTTCAGGAAGAAGTTTCCACTGCTCCCAAACACATGGAAACAGAAGAGTTTTCATGCCCAATTCTTCACTTTTCAAACCTTCATTCATCAACACTCGGCTGGGAAATCCAAGGCTTATGATTTTATTTATTTTTTTTTACCAGTATGTATTTTGTGTAGGTCAGTAAGAAGCAAAAGCATTACTTAAAGTAACACTGAGTCTCTTGTATTAAAGGTTAAATAATTTATTTAATTCTTTTAGAGAAATTATTTTTTAAAAAAATCAGAATTATGTCCTGATTTGGTGAGATATTCGATTCTGAGACAAAGAGCCCTTTCATTAATTCCAGACTCCTCCAGAGCCTTAAAGTCAGACATGTCCTTAAGTAGCTTTCCTGAAAGGGAGATGCTGGGTCTGCATCCAGTCCATGCCATGGCCAAGGGGAGGTATTTTACCCTACAGCAATTCTCAAGCACTTTTCCTACTTATCTAGCTTGAAGATCTAGCTAGCAATGGGACTTGCAAACAGTAAAATTAAGAACTCTAGAAGCTAGGCTGAATCTTGCCGCTAAAAACCACAAAACCAAGAACGCAATTGCAAAGTAGGCTAAAGAGCACAAGCTCAGAGATAAAAAGCCACTCTCACTGCAAATAACAATGATAACAGAACCACTAAAGCAGAAATCAAAACCCTGCATACTTTGCATGTGGTTTTTGCCAGCAAACCGATTCCTTTGGTTCCCTTCAATTCGCACCCCAATGCAACCAATATTTTGCATACTGATTGAAAAAGAAAACCCATAACATAATACAGACTCCAATCACTCTGTCTAACCACAGACTAGCATACAAAAAATAAGTCAATACAGAATGCTTGTAACCACCTTCAAACATATTTGCGGAAAGGCATCTTGTAGCATTAATGCTATCTAGCTTGAACTTTTCCCAAAAAATGAAGTGTTAAGTTTCCAACGAGCCTACACCAGCAGTCCTGCCCACCCTGTATGCTTAGAACATGTTTTTCTTTTACACTTTAAAAATATACCGTTTACCAGAAAAGTCGGTAGATGCTAAATATGAAAGATGATACTGTTGTTAGAACTATTCACTCTTTCTCTTCCCTGGCATGTTGTGATAGTAGGGTGGGTTTTTGGTTGTTTTTTTGCATTTCTGTTTGTTTCTTGTTAGGAAAAACAATAATAATCATAGCATCACACATTTCTAGATAAGACTTTAATGTTCACACATTATTGAGGTAAAATTCACAGTCCTGTTGCTGAGGTTTGGTTACAGGCAGCTCTATAAAAGCTGAATTGCTAGGATAATAGTTCATCACCTTTAAAAATAAACATATTATATTGTTACAAAAATTGTTACAATAAGTTGGCCAACACAGCAAGAACCACAATCTGCTCAAAAACAGCTCTTAGAAATGTTAGAACCTGTTTGAACCCCACGACCAATCTCGAGGACAAGTGTGAGCACAATCTCTGAGAGGATTGTAAGCGCAACAAACGAAGTCCTTGGTCTTACATATTCATTTTCTTGTAACTTTTGGTTGCACCACGAAGTGCTGCAGCAGGAATAAACTATGGTAGGACAGAAAATAATAATAATAAAAAAATCATTCTTTATTAAAACTGCATTTTAAAAACTAAAACTATCCAGTAGGTTATAGCCCTACTGACTTGGAGTGGGATTCTCCATGAGATTGCTAAAATCGATACAATTTTTTGGTCAAACTTTAAGAAAGAAAAATAAAATGTGCATGTGGTCAGGCAGAAACAAAGCCTGAAATGTGTCATGCAATCTGGCTTCTCACGGCTACCCCGTTCCAAACACTTCTGAGAACATGAAACCACAATGCCATAATGAAAATTCTTTCATATACATAATTATTGAATACAATCAGCATCTGGTAGAGGAGAAAGAAGTCCAAACACACACCTCCCATCCAGACAAACTGTCAGCTGGCATAATCAATCAGCAGCTCATGCTTTTACATATGATTTTGTTAGGAAGTAAAAAAAATAATAATTAAAAAAAAATACCTTCAGGGGAAATGAATATTTCTTGCTTTAACCCCACTCCTCCAAAGTCTTTTCTACCTCAAGACAGCCCATTTTCAAAAATACAGAGAATATCACCCTCTCCTTCAGGCTATGTATTAAGTAAGTATGTATTGCTCCTGTTTCACAGATGGGCAAACTGAGGCAGAGACAACCAGCCTAAAAGACAAACAGGACTGACATTCAGGAGGCATCTCAGCCCTTTGGGTTCAACCACATTTGCATCCTTCCTCCCATTTTAAACAACACCCAGCCCAAGATCCTTATCAGCTGAATGATGTTTCTCAAGGGACAGTCACAAGATATGTATTACATGCCCATAATACACACATTCAACATGATCTACATTCTCTAAGAGTGAATCTCAGGTCAGCATGTAAGATCCAGCAGACAGTCGCTTCATTCAACAAACAGTGATCTTTTAATTAAGCGTAAGCCCAACATTCCTGTGCAATGCACACACATCTCGAGATACCAAAAGATCCCTGATTCCTCTTGTTTGGCAATTCCAAGTTAAAAATAGTAATAATAATAATAAATTTATATATATTTTTATATATATATACACATATATATATACATATATATGTGTGTATATATGTATATATAATTAATTAAAGTAATTCCAAAGCATAGCAGCTGGTGGGCCAGTTTTGCAGACTTAAAAGAATGGCCCACAAGGGGGAAAAAAAGAAACCACATACATACGTGTACACACACAAAGTGGTTTACTGGGCAGTCCAGACACATTCTCAAGGGCAGACATTATGGGAGATGAAGTTACTAGGCAGGAAAAACAGTTGCTAAGTCTGAATATTTGGTTATTCTCAGAGCGGGGATTAGGAGAGGAAGTGTTGACAATGTAAGAGTAGCTACCATGAAGTCCCCAGAGCTTTAGTTGTCCCTGCTGATCCCGTAGCGAGGGGAGGGGTGAGTGACAGGGCTCGCACACAGTGACAGTGCCAGAAAAGGGCTCCTGTGACGCTCACAGCTTGTTATACATCGTCAGTTTAACAGTGATTCTTCCAGGCTCTCCAGAAGGACCTACCTACACACAGACCCTCTTAAGTAATACTGGTACAGCTCCATGTCACAGCTCACAGCAAACTACACTGCTCCTCTTACCACTACCCCATAGCTACATCCAAGAAAATAGGAATAAACCACCTTTTTTCCCAGCACCACTGTGCCCAGGTGATGTGACAGACACACGCATTATACCTAAGACCTTAAAAGAACTTGCAGCCAGATCTCTGATCCCTTCAAAGCAAGCCTTTCTCAACTTGTTCTCACCGAGGCTAAATGGACTTCCAGGGTAAGAGCAGAACAAGGCCCACCTGTCTTCCCAAACAGGCTGATGGATTATACTTGGAGTATATATACTCCATTATACTAAAGTGCTGTTCATTGAGAGTCCCAACTACAGAAATAAAACTGGAAATATTTTTAATAGCTTAAATCAAACAGATATCAAAACGAAATCATGCCTTCCAAAATTAGTATGGTTTGAAGTATAGACAACTGAAAATGAACATCATCTCTTTTCCCTGTACTTCAATTAAAGTCCTGCAGAATCACTTTTGTTACCACAGAGAGCTTTCAGGTGTACCAGAAACGAGGAGCTACCAAAGACTTCCTGACTTCTACACATCAGCAGCTGGGTGTTCCACTCCAGCTTTAGCAGCCTCGACAAATGCCACAAAAGAACTGACCACGAAAGCCAAACTTAGTGACCTGTACCTTGGGACAGGTTCCCTTCTCCATATTATTTCCTGCCAGGAGCTGCAAGAGTAGAGCAGCGATGCAAGGGAGGCAGGTGGACACACAGCAAGGTGTGCACAGGCCAAGAGGGATGCAAATAGGAACGCTGTCACTTTATGTTCTACTTTAAGTTTTGTGGAATGGGGCTTAAGTGAGTAACACAAGAAAATGTGATTTTTTTTTTTGCCCAGAAGGAAACAGAACATGTGCATGTGGGTTAGGTTTGCTGGAACCCACGGAAGACCACAAACAGCCAAGTACATTCGCTGTTCAAACCCATTCGTCTTGCCAAAGCCATTCCTTCATGAGGGTGTTCGCTTGCATCTTCCTCAGCATTTGACAACGGCCTAGCACACACATTTTAGGTATTAAAGCAGTAAATAATCAGTGCCAGCCTCTTAGGCCATTATTATACAACATCCACATCCTCTGGAATACATCAGTCAATCTGCCTGCACAACATGGTGCTAAATTTTCTTTTAAAATAAGGAAAGCCGTAGCTGGAAAACCTCTGAATAAGCACACATTAAATACATCCCACAAGGAAATCACAGCACTAACAACCACGAGTAAGTGATCAATCCCCACCCTTTGTTCATGAAAAAATAATAAAAAACCAAAAAAATCTTGCCCCTTCCCTTGTGTTTTGACACATCTTTTTAAAAGCCCAAGAAGCTGGGGAAAAAGTAATAAAAAAATCCACCACACTTAACCATGTCAGTTTAAGAAAAAAAAAAAAAACCACAAATAAATAAAAAACAACACAAAATGCTGCTTTCAATTTATACATATATTTCCTTGTCAATTGGAGAGATCAATAGTTTTAAGAAAAAATACTACACCTTCGTTCTGCTCCATATGTTTCTCTTATTGGTTCATTTACACTGGGCTGTTCTCGTAGGAGCAGTTAGTACATCTTTTTGTCACTTTAGCCTTCCCCAGCCATTAGCACTAAGCGCTGAGACGGTGCAGCTCTCCTCTGCCATCCTGCCGGAGCACTGCATCTCCTTCCCCAGCCCTTCTCCCTTTGACTAATGTTCACCAACACTCATATATCATTCGCAAATTGGTCCAAATGAATTAAACACAGCTCTGCTTAACATTACGAGATTTAAATGGATTTTCTCTCTACAGGTCTGCCCCATAATTGGGTTTATCCATCTTGTTGAAGTACAGTTTACACTTGCTAACATCACGCCAATTCAAGCTACATTTTCTGCTCCAGTGGCAGGAGCGAAGCAGATTTGTCATCGGATCATAACAGGTAATTCAAACAACAATTAGTTTGATGACGGCCCGTATGTCAATGTCTGGTCCCAGTCAGCGCTGCTCGCACCCGCTGCTCTCTGTACGCTAAGATGAATTGTGCTTACAATTCTTCAATTTCAATCAACAAATACTTACCGGGAAAAAAAAGGCAAAAAAAAAAGCTGGAACTCGATTGACACAATACCATCCCATTGCCCAGCGAGTGCCCCGGGAGACACCCCGGGGTGCAGGTTTCCCTGCCTTCTGCCACACCGCGGCTAATGGCAAAGTGCTGAAGGGCTGGGGGTTGCCCCAGAGCATCAGCCGCACTTTGGAAACACCTTTCACACACATACACAAGCCTCACAACGATTCCCAAATTCCAAACCTGAGGGGCAGGTGTGAGCTACCCCAGATTTGCAGCCACACAAACTCAGAGGCAAGTCTGAGATTTCCTAGAGGGATGCAGAAATGAGAGTATTTTTTTCTGGTGGGTGACACATCCACAAACCCACCGGCACTGGCAGAGGCCTTTACAAAAAGCTGAAGATGAAGCCCTGAGCTTCTCAACTTGGGCAGCCACCACTAGAGAAGGCTTCAGATTCAGATACATTAGGAGAGATAGGAGAAAAACATCCACAAGTCTCAATTTTTAGAGAAATGCTTCAGCTCACATAATAACATTCAAAAATATTTGCAGGCAAAACCATGCATTCTGAGTTTGAAAATATCACGCATTTCTTGGAGAGCTGATATTGCCAATTAGACAAGATGTAATTTGCCTCTCCAAATCTGTTCAAGAAAGCTTAAGTTAAAATAAATATTCTTTTCTTAGGGACAAGTGAATCTAATCCCACATTCATGTTTTTCAGGTCCCTTTGCAAGCATGAGGTTATCTGGGAAAAAGCATTGATAATTTTAAACAGCGATATACATCAGTATCTATACTATTAACTACGAATGTGATCAATGCCTTGGCTAGTTTTTCTCTTATACTTTCTATTATAGAGGAATAGAAAGAAAAATCACTTTCTAACAGATTTTCCACAAAATCATCTTGTCTCAAATTATATACTAACATGCAGTATTAGTTGTTGTACATCATTTAACTGAAAAATCGAGCTAGGTGGCTGAAAATGTAGGAAGTCTTTTCATAATTAGAAAAAAGATCTCCACCAAAAGAAACCAACATTTAGATAGAAGTCTTCATTTAAAATTTAAAATGTACTTAATGAGCAACAAAGATATCAGTGACTAAAGGTTTTCAAAGCCAATACTAGAACACCATAAAAACCTCTTTAACCTAAACATTGTAAAAGAAGATGATTAAGTTCAGATCAAAAAGCAGTTAAAGTAATGGTATATAAAATATTCTCCTTCTAGAGGTGGCAAGGGGAAATTGTGCACAGAGAGAAAGCAGAGGGATTAAAACCTTACTGGAATCTGGAAAACATCATTCTGGTTCTCTACACTAAAATTCAAATCGGATACCATCACTGCCTTTTGTGTGTGTCCCCCCCCAGAAAATTACAAGTACTTCTTTCATTTTCGTCTTTTTTTTAATTCATTCTAATGCATGGCTTGTATATAGAGACAAATCAAACTCATGATGGCCTGATGCTCAGCTGAAGTAAATCACGAGAGAGCCACTGGGGTTTTTATGTTGTTTTTTGGGAGTTTTTTTTGAAGCAGAGTTATGACAGCTCAAACAATCTTTGGATCTTTAGCAATTCTACATTTGTTTTTTCATCATGCTGGTGTTTCAATATAATTCTGAACACCGGGAACGGCTCCAAGTGTCTTGGGTCACTTCTGAAAGTACAGTTGGCATCAGTCCCACAGGTCATTCCCTTGGAGGGCTTCCCAGCATCTCAGGAGCACCCAATCAAAAACTCCAAAACCACTCAAAAGACATCAATTCCCACGCAAGCCCATCATATGGTGATTTGTGCCTGTCAAGCTACGAAGAAAGAAAACCCAGTGCCCCAAACATTCAGATTAATGGGCAGAAAGAGAACATAGCGTCTCCACCACGTTCGCAGCGCCTGACCCAGGCGGGCTGTGCAGGGAAGAGGTGGCAGCAGACAAGGCTGTGGCAAGAACTGGGACCCAATTTTGCAACCGTTACTCCTGTCCCACTGACAGCTGTGGGTATGGGGCAATGTCTCCAGGCCAGACCCTCGTCACCCTTATCTGCAACAAGGCCACGAACCTACTCGTGTCCTTGTGCAAACCAGCCACTTAATTGCATGGCGGGGGCTGGGGGTGGGAAGCAATTTTAACGGCATGTTTATTTTTGTCAAGCTGGCATGGGAACAAGGCACAGGTTTGCACGGGAGAGAAGGGCAGGGGTGACCGCAGAAAAAATGTAATAATGACTTCTAGGTTTGGGCATTGCCTGGCACCCCAGAGCTGGAGGATTCCAACTCTTCCAGCCAGTCATTCACAGCCAGGAAATACCCTCTCCCTCAGTCATCACTCGAAATAATAAATATTTATTTATAAATCGCACGCAGCCTGTTCCCCTAGCACGGGGCTCAGCAGGGCAGAAATAAGAGCAATGCAATCCACTAATTGTCAACATAGCTGCAAAAGCAAATGAAGACCACAAGTCCCACACAGGCAAAGCTCAAACAGTACCAGGAAAAATCACCAGCATCCAAGAAATTATGAAGACAAATTGAAAGTTTCTCAAATGCTTTAGATCTATTCATTCTCCCAAAACAGGGAGACCTTTCCCAGGTCATGATCCCTCAAAAAGAGACTTCCTGCTCCATCACCAAGCAGGCTCAGCTCCAGCCATGGAGCACAGGTGTCGGGTTGACATCCTGGCATAAAGGGAGATGGGTGCTGACAGAGCCTCGGACGCAGCACGGGGATCAGCACAGCCCAAAATGTATGCCATGAGCAGGAACTGAGCAGAGCACCTAATAAGCGTGCTTTTTTTTTCTTTAATTTAATAAGTCTCGGCTATCGCTAGCAGCCAGCGCAAAGCCTCAAAGCCAAGCAGAATAATACATCCTCAGGCTTTTGTCTCCTAGCTTGCCCTGACGGCTTCTGTTGCAAATCAGTTGTCGTAGCCAGAGACTGGGCTTGAGAAGCCGATTAAACAAAGCTTGCCCTGCTCCTGCCTAACGCAGCGCTCCCTCGTCCAGCTCCTCATTAACGGGCTCACGATACCCACTGTGACTGCTAACTCCGCTGGCTGCTGAAGGGCACACACCACCCTGGCAAAAGGCTGGATCTGAAAAAAATCCAGCTTTTCCAAGCAATCAGGGCCCTGTCCCAGGGCTGCGTGGATGGCTGCGCTGGAACCGCTCTCCCGTGGCGGCTGAGCTCAGGTCAGCCTGCTTGGGAGGAGCAGAGGGCACTGGACCAGCCCCAGAACCATCGCGGCATTCAGGTTTTGCTGGTACAGCCATGCCCTGGCAGAGCCCCCAATAGAGCAGCCTTCCAGCACACAGGGACTCAATTCGGAGACATGGAGAACATCCGTATCACTGTGCAAAGAGCCTTGGCCAAGAGCTCACCAAACAGGCACAGCGGTCAAAGTAGGTCCTCGCTTTCAGGGGAAAGCAGAACACCAGAGACAAAGACTAGTATACAATGGCCCTCCTTAGAATAATTATTTAAAAAAAAAAATCCATAGGAAAACTCCCATTGGCTTCATCAAGGCCAGGATGTGACCCGAGCTTGTGGAGCCGCCCTGAGGGAAGATGATTAGTCTCACTCAAGAGATGCCAAAAAATTTAGTAGAGCATCCATAATCACCCTGAAATGTTCTCTACTAGCAAAGCATAATGGGTTTATCATTTATTTCTCAATTAAGTGGTGCTTAAGTTGACCAGGGAATGGATTCCTATTGTACATTGATTAGCCAATAAAAAGACATTAAAAAGCAAGTCGGATTACAGACAAGGAACGTCATCCTTCTCCCTCTGCCAAGCGAGGTGTCCTCTTCGACAGGCTGCCCTACCTTCTCTCCACCTCTCCTAGCAGTTCAGCTCTTGTGCAAAATGCTTTTACATAATGAATGAATTCCTAAGGCTACTTGTAAAATTACTAGGCGCAGCCTCATCAAACATTCATTTGGATTTAAGACAATACATTAAAAATCACAAAGCAACTGAGCACCAAGTGCTATCCTACCATGAAACCTAAATAATCAGAATAGATCATCGATGACTTATTCCCCCAGCCGTTAATCCATATCATCCATCCCCACTCTCTGCATTCACAAAGTCTCCCGTAGATCAATACCAAGGCTCATTGATTACAACTGGGACAGGATCACACCCTTCTCCTTCCAGGTCCAAAGGCACAATGACTACAAGCCATTAAGTATTTTTTAGCACCACTCGATGACTGTATTTATGCCATATACGTGTTTATGACTATTCCACTGAATAACGTTCATTTATTTCAGCAACAATCTGACAAACTATATTTATGCTGGACCTTTGGCCTCCTTGCTTGAACTCTGCTCTGCAATGTCTCTCAGCTGGGACTACTTCTAACACACAAACCCTCCAAACAGCTTTCAAACCTCCAGTGTTTCTTGGATGTTGTTTTGTTTAAATCTACTACAAAAGGGCATTTTCTTGCTCTCCACTCTTCCACCCTCCTCCCCTTCTCTTCCCTCTCAAGCTGTTGGCCAAAGAAAATCAAGGATTTTAAGTTATATTTCTTGCGTGCCGTCTGTGAGAACTGCGAGTCTGAAGCGTTACCAGGGTTGGCCCAACAAGCTGCATTCCACCACCACCACCATCAAACCCTGGCAAAGCACCTGAGAAACCCCACCGCTACCTACAATCCCTTAGGAGCTTCAGGGGGGCCTCACCCACCATCTAGGAATGTCACTTTACAAACACCGATTTAATTACACTCATCCCCATACTGTAGTTGCAAAACAGCTTCCCTGTCATTCCAGGATTGCTGTGCTTTATGGACAGCCAGCAGCAGAAATATTAATGCTACTTCTGTATTTCAGAGAAAGAAAAAAGGCATAGATACATACCTACATTTTAAATATATATGTCTCTCTATATATATGCATGCACACACATGCATATAAACCCTTTGCTATGAACGAAAAGGCTGGTTGTCTGAAGGTGTTATAAATGCCCTTCAGAGCTCATTTAGTCTGGTCTGCATGATCTCACCAGTGAATTTGCCACTTGTAAATATTTCAAATTTATGCCAATAAAATCTTCTCAGCAACCAGACAGTCTATATATATATATATACACACATATATACACACACAGCCCCATGCATGGAGCCATTAACATCCACTGGTGGTTTGTTATTCTTGTGAAACATCAGTAGGGGAATGGAGAGAGAAGAGGGAAAGTCCAAATCATGTGTCCTCACAAAGGACACTGAGCACTCAGCAAGTTGGGAAAGTGGAAGCTCATGCCCTGCCGACGAGACAGGGCAGCTCCACACCACTTTTCTTCATTTCAAAACTGAAAGCACAGCAGAGACAAGAACGTCAAGGAGCAGGGAGATAAATGTAGAAACTGATGTCACGTCATGCTCTCATAAAAGGCCTGGATACACCTACAGAGCCTTCCTTATGACTGTCATATAAACATTACACTGGGGCTGCATACAGGAGATTAAATGGGAGGGGATGGAAGCTTCGCATGTGTCATGCTACCAAAGGTTATTTTAGGATCAACTTAGAAGCTGAGTAGTGGGTGGCAGCTGATTATATTACCACAGGCATATTTAAATATCATGGGCCCAAACTCTCATCAGGAACTTTTATAAAGGCTTACAGCTGTGACTTGAGCTTCAACCCTGTCCCGCAGAGCAGTCCCCTGCCCAGTGCTGGCTGATCCTCTCTGGGTGTGAGCGTTCTCTCAGAGCAGGACATAGCCAGGACATGAGCATTTTGGCTTCAAGGCTCTTGTTTGTTCGAGGAATAATGCCAAGGAGTATGCCTGAGACTCAAGCAGGATTTCCCCAACAAGGACCACCTGCTGCACCATGAAACACGGTGAACCACCACGAGGACACAGCACGCTTGGGGACAGAGCACACACAGTTATCATACGGGCAGTTCTACATGGCCTTGCCATCACAGAGATGTTATCACACCAGCCAGCACCAACACACAGTTCGCTTGCCTCTGTGTACAACATGAGTCTCAGAAGCTCAACCACTACTTGTAGAGTTCCAGATGTCAGTGGATCACATCTTGATGGTGACTCTGCAGCTGACAGGTCTTCTGAGTAAAGCCCAGCTTACCATGGATTCAGAAAAATCCACATGAAGAGACCTCTCTAAGAAATGCCTCTGTTCTCCCATAAAAGCAGCAGCCTTCACAACAGTGAGCCAGGAGAACACCACTACCTGGTCAGAGTCATGTCCACAGCTTTAGATCACCAAGCAAAGCTACAAGGCCTGTCTTTAAACGGCCTAATACCAGGTGACTTAGAGGAAACCACATGGCATGTTCATACAAAGGGTGACCGCTGAACAGAGCACCTAATGGCAGTGCTTGTGTACAGACAGACAGGCCCTCCCCTAAAACAGATCCCCCAAATGACAAGTAAATAATCAGGCACTTGATTCTCAAATGTTGTCACGACCTCAAAGGTGCAGAAAAAAATGTATATATATGCACACATACATATTAAATATCTGTAGGCACACATATATATGTATGTATATATTATAGGTATTAATATATTATATAGATGTTGGTGTTATATAGATTATAGATGTTGAGTGGTATAGAGATATTAATATATTATTATGTTTATATATATAACAGGTATTAATCTACCAGATTTCTGCACCAAACCCCTGGTTCGTAATCAGATCCATTTAATTATTTTCAAAGCTCACAGCACAGTTTTGCAGTGCTACTTGTATAACATCTGCAAACATTCATTGAGGCTTTTAAAGAGAGCTTTATGTTAAAAATGAACAGTTATCCTGAAAAGTAGCTAATCATATCTAAATAAATTTGTAGCTGTTAAGCCATCCAAAAACACTACACAAAGCCACTTTCATTTTAGTTCAGATGGAATTCCTCTCCCATTTTTAACTGCTCCAATATTTAGGTACTTTTGACTACATTGATGGGCTCATTTGATTAAAACCAACTATTTCTACTGCAATTCTTGGATGAAGCACTCTGCTTGTCAGGTTTTGCAGGCACAAAAGTATAAATGAAATCTGAAGTCTGGGGCTCTGGGTGGGCAACGCTCCTTCAAGCTGTAACAGCATTCAAATGACACCAGATGTTAACTGCTCCTGTGGCTTCGTCATCTAATGGGACATCACTTCTTGGCTTTTTTCAGCACAGTAGGATCATTCATCACACAGCCCCATTCCCCTGGTTTTGGCCTTGAACATGAGTTAGAATCAGCTAATGCTGGACCTGGGTCTTTGTTGGAATCAGAGAGAACAAGATGCCAGGCACTGCCCATCTTCCCTGTTCAAGCATCACCGGTAAAGAAACTATTTTCACTAGCTTAGCAGAAAGAAGTTATTTAGTTGTATAAAAGGGGCCTCCAGTGAACTCCAAGATGATCTACCCCATATAGCTGCTATCCAACAAACTAAACACAACATATACTGTAGTGACTGTACCTAGTATGGAACAGGCTGATTTCTATATAGATTTCTAAGGCAGGCACACAATGCTAGTAATGCAGTAACAAAACAATACACACCGATGCAATCTACACTGGCAAACACCATGTGGAAAAATCATACCAATGCCACTTTCATGTTCCATTAGATCAGTGTATATACACTCATAAAAAAGAATCCAAGTAGAAGGAGGAAATTAAGTCTTTCACCCATAAATTTTCATTTGTTTAAATGAAATTCACACAACCGCAAAGAACCACTATAACCACTAACTTACGTCACCTGCCAGAAACAAGATCAACTCAACAGTTTGCAACTGAGAAGGTTAATCTACTTAGTTTTAGGACAAATCACTACTCATTATCTTAGTGCAACTACACTCTTTGGCAGAAGGTCACACTACTCACTAAAGAGAAAAGTACCTGTCTCCAGTGACCAAACCATGACACCTCATTGAAAGAGTATTTTTAGCCACCTTCTGGATAGCCTCAAATCAGCGAGAAACATTCATTTCCATAACTTCAAATTAACGTATATTAAAGATTGTTTCTCCAGTATAAGCCAGGTTGCCTGACAGTGTTTGGAAGATAGTCCTCCTCTTAGCACAGTTACATTAGTGCATGACCAAGACGGGGATCTACCCAATTTTCTCTTGATCAAACAGGTCCATACCTTAGACTCCCATCATGTTACTCAGCTGAGTTATTACTCATTGAAAAAGCACAGCAAGTAACTTCTGAACCATTTCACAGGCAACAGCCCTTTTCTCCCCTCCTACATAAACTGAAATGCCAAATACCAAACCTATTTGTAGCAGTGAAGATTAGTTCTAACAGGCAAATCACTGAAAGGATAAACTGATCTGAATGTTTATCTAGACACTAATAATTATTCCTCCTTATTAGTTTCTTGTACCCCAGATTCACAGAGTACTTAAGATAATGCAGAAAGTTTGATCCTTGCCTGGAGGAACTCCCATGAGTAGGAAATAAACCAAAGAAAAATGAAACTGCAAGAGAAACCAATCTCAATTTATAACCACTTGTGACAGCAGGGACATGGATCTTGGCTTTCATTCTGCATGAACCTCTTTTAGCCTTCACTGGAATCACCCCAAAGGAAGACGACCCATTGCTAGATATTCATTAAGTTACATAAAACTGTAAGTCTCTGTATCAACATAACAGAATATCAGAAGGAGATGTCCTACAGACAGTAGGACTTCATTCTCTTGGTTTTTACGGATGTTCTTACCATCTTAAGAGGGTTACTCCGGTGGCATGAGACAGTAGGTCACCTTTGGAGACCACACACACGTTCAGCTTGAGTGTCAAACAGCCCCACTCTCTTGACTTTGCTCCTACCAAACAGAGCATACCCACGTGAACATACACCTAATGCAACTTACTGATTGTATCTGGGTGCAACTGGGGTTGGCGATTGCTGGCACCACAAACCAGCACAGTGTCCCAATACTTCAGTTCCATGCAAACATTCAGGTTTAGCTGTGATCACTCTGAAGGCAATCAGCGTGCAAGATGATTACCAACCAGCTTCATGCAGCTATACCTTGAAAAGTGACTCCATGAAAGTGGTATGAGGGTGAGGTAGGGAGGAAAGAGGAGTGTAGTGTTTATTTCCTTTTAACTTTCCATCTCATGGGTGTTCAGTGCCATGTCTGAACATGTTCAGACATTTCTTCCCCTCCCCACTTACCCTTCTTCCAAATGCTTGCCCTACAAATTATGTCTGGGATCTGAGAATTAAGCTGAATTCTTTCCTTCTCTTTCTTATGCACGCAGAGTAATAAGGAGACTTTGCAATCCAAATTCTGCACTTACGTACACCTGCGTTAACCCCATTGTCCTCAAATTATTCCCTTAACAATGGCTGTGGGTTTGTACAGGTGTTTAACAAGTCCCGTAATTGGAATTTAACAAACAATTCCAACAGCAAGGGGGGGAAGGAGCGAGAATTCAGCTCATTCCTTGTGGCGCTAGCTAACACATTCAAGGAACTGGAAAAACAAAACCCAATTTAAAAGGTATTTAGGCGTGTGCAGATGCTGACAGGCAACTCACAAGATTTCCAAAAACCACTGGTTTTCTACTTAGATCCACAAACCAGAGCAATAACAGGGAGTATAAATTTAACACTTTTGCTTCTCATTCACACCATCTTCCCAGTATTCTCCTTAGCCTCCTCCCCACTTCACCTAACATTTTGCTTCCAAAATAAACTTTCTAAGCCCCCTCTTGAGATGACAAAATTAAGCCAGAATCCTACAAGCCCAAATGGATGGACCCAGCTGGGCTGAGGACAGTTCTTCGGAGGGGTGACATGGAGATGAGCCCAGCACACGTGCAGGATCGGTGCCGTATCTGCACCACCAGCTCCTGGGAAGGAAAGCATCTCCAAACCACTTACCATCACATTCAAAAACAACCCCAATGGGAGGCAGAAAAGCAAGCCAGGGCCAGGCAGAAAAGCAGGCCTGAGAAGAAGACATTGGTTGCTGTGCCTCAACTAAACTCAACAGCTGGTTTTCTAGGCTGCCCTAGGTTTCACATAGCTGTAAAAATCAAATAAAAGCCTTCTGCTGTTGTCATGAGGTCCTGTTTGCGACCACGACAGAAAATTAGCTTTCTCCAGCTCTTTCTCTCCATGTATCAAGCTGCAGCTGGGACATCAACTGTAGATGTAGTTAGGCTTTGTTGCGAAGGATAACTTGGTCACAACAGTCTAACAGGAAAGGTTATCCGACTGGCACATGAAAGAGATCAGTGACTTTATAAGGCCAGCAATTACTCCTTAGTGATGGAGAATTACTACAGAGCACTCATTACTGAAGAGATGCCAGTTACTGACAAATTACCAGACTGAGAAATTAATTACCAGCTGAGAAAATAATGCACAAGGGATAGGACTGAGAAAGCCATGCTCAAGAGAGGTCCATAATTTGGAACAAGTACATTCTAATCAACAATTAGTCCTGGTACAATTAGTACCACACTGGGTACTCTTTCAGGATGGCAGACATCACAACTGGTCTGCAAACCATCAATGGTTGAGACAAAATAGCATCCTCTAAAAATGGAGACATTGTTCAACCTGACCATGACATTGTCCAACACACAGACACGGCTCTATGCTCCAACACTGCATAAGCAATTCAGCATTACTGACAGGAAAATCATCATCTCCCAACTTCTCCTCGCACCTACAAGCTGACTTCTACACGTTCGGAAAACCCTCATATATTCACACACCAGGTTCACAGACGAGGCAGGCGAAGGAGGGCGAACGCGTGCTCCGAGGATGTGCGCACAGCAGTGTGCTTTGCTGAATGGCAACAGGCATTTTGCAAAGCAAACTCCAAGACAAGCAATTTTTCCACAGCTTTTTCCTGCAAGGGGCCATCTCCGTGGAAAAAAATAAAATAAAATCTGCTTTTTACTAAAACAAACAAACAAAAAAGATCTAGCCAAATTCTTCATCATCATCAAGGGAGCGGAAAATAATTGAGAGGGGTGGAGTTGGAGAAGTAAATCTGTATACAAAAACTGCACATGACCTCTGAGCTAACAATTTTCATGGCCATGAGTATCTGTTAGTTTTAACAAGGTTTCTGTAATCATCAGCAAGGCCTTCCTTTTTCCCTATCTCAAGAACCCCGTGCAGATGCTGCCTGATCCCAGGTCTCCAGGAGAGAAGGGGCGATGAATTAAACACACAAAACTCGTCGGGTCCCAACACAAGGCCTGACCAACCATGCCACAGGCCTTGAAGGCAAAGCCATACACAGAAACACGAGAGACAAGACCTCAGCCTAACAGGCTCCTGTCCTTCTGCATTCACGTGGATTGGTGAATGAAGGGGAGAAGCATAACAACTGACAAAATGATTAAGTAAAATAGCCAAGGTCGCTACCTCCAAACCTTTACAAAGCGGAGACTGTACATTATTTCAGGGAGAACAAATAAAAGGCAATCACAAAGGCTAAACAGCTAAGTAAATGGACATCAAAATGACTAATTTTGCACCCAGGACAATCACTGGGTGAAGGGGAAAGAAAAAAAAATAATAATAATCAAGGAGCTTATTATTTTATTTTCTTTAAAAGTAAATGCACACAGGAAATTTAGCAGTCACATTTTCTTCCTTGGGCAAGAACACCCACACTGCTTGCTCATTCACTCCCATTTTTCCCTGTGCAGCATCTGAGCAAAAGGAGACCAGACCAAGGCCTCCAGACCCTCCTACATCGCACACAGCAACAACTCTGATTTTTACAGTTTTATTTGGCTTGTTCACAAGGCCTGGTCTCACATAAGGCGCAGGCCTGATCCTTCTCCTAATAAGAACAACAGCAAAACTCCAGCAGATTCAGTAGCTCTGGACAGACCTTGCAGTGGCAAGGGGATAAACTTTAAGGGCCCGAGCTTTATTCATTCACTCTTCTTGCATCCACAAGTAATCCTATTAAAAGTAATGGGACTGCTCCTAAAAGTCAAAAGATGTGGGACCGAATAGGAGGAGAAACTGAGAAATATTTGGGGTTTGCCCTCCAGCAGAGCACAAGTGTATTCCCCAAAGCATCCTTTTATTTCTATATATCAAATCAGAGTACCAGTATAAAAACAAAATGCCTGAAAATGCCATTCGAGGCAGGAAGAAGAAACCCAAGTCCTTCTTTAAGAACAAGGGCAATCGAATGATAAGTAGCTGAAAATGTGGCCACACACACACACACTCCTTCATATACACATACATACACAGAGGCAGTTCATCAGAAGTGAATCGGAGAGAGAAAGATGAATTTGAACCCTTTATCCCCTGTCCTTTATAAAAGCTGCCACTCAGTAAACGGAGATTGCTCTAATTACTGTGACAATTCTGCACCCCGTTCAAACAACTTTTGTGCTCTGGACAGGTTTCTCCGCGAGTTTGAAATTCTTGGCCTGAGAACCACTCTTGTCTAAAAGAGGTTTCTCGTTGCAAGCACAGAATGCAACACTAACAAGTTGTCCCTCTTTTCAGCTCCTTTCATTCTCCTCTTTTCCAATTGCCTGATTCAGGGCTTAATGGAAACTTGTCAAGGCTTTTCTTCCCACAAACCCTGTAGAGCCCCAAGGCAATCTGTGCACAGAGTAACCACAGGAATCTCATATTGTCAATTAAAATTGAATAGACACCTGATAACCGAGTATACGTTCACAAATAATATACATCACATGCACATACACAGATGTGCCCACGTAACCAGTCCAATACTCGTGTCCGGGCACACCAGCAGCGCCAGTTCCCATTTACAACCACCCGGCTACACCCACGCTCTAGTTTTCACTTTTTCATTCCATATTTATGAAATTGAATTTCATATTTAAGAAATTAAAAACAAAGCACTTTAAAGTACCGTAGTTGAGCAACAGATTTCAATGGAAAATAAACTAACTATGTATACCAGGCATTTGGCCTTTAATAACCCCAGGGATTGTAAAGATATTTAGCTGCTATCCAGATAAAATAAGCTCTGTGGATACTCTTTACACAGCGGTTTTGTGACCAGTACAGTAGTTATGTTTGTGACTAGCTCCTGTAAAGTACCTTTATTCTTTTATTTTTTCTTTTTTTTTTTTTTTTTTTTTTTTTGACACAGACATGCTTTAAGCTACATTTTATGGTGCGGTTTAAGAACTAAGAAAAAGCCCATAGGGGAAAGGTAACAGGAATCGGAAGTAAACTGAGACATTTGGTTAATAACAACAAAAATCTCAAAAACTTCAGCTCCAGACAGACAACTATAATCTGTAACCCCTTTCAAAGGGGAAAAAAAAACCTCCTTGCCAATGTCCCAGAGAAAACAAAGGTAAAAACACTGATTGCCATCTTATTCTTCTGATGTGTTCATTCAAGGTCATACCTTCCCCTGGATTCTTTAATATTGGCAAACATTTATAATAGCGTAATTTCAATAGCAGTCTGTTCAGCCTGGGTGTAGATCAATGCAGCATCTATATGCTGTCTTCCAGCCCTTGTCTATGTCAAAGCAGAGGCCCTGGTTTTATAAATCTCTTCAATCTAATTAAACCAATGCAAACCTCTTACTGTGTGTGCTCCCAAACCAGTTCACTGGTTTAACCAAGTTAAAATTATTCAGGCTAAGGTTTAAAGCAGTTCCAACAGAACCATTATCAAATATTTGCATCAGTTAAAAACAGAAATCAATGTAGTGGTTTGTCTCCAGTATAGAAAAGCCTATAGCCTCCGACTTTTCCAGATCATTATTTAAGGAGTGACTGAGTCCAGTGGGAGTTTGGATGTGCTCAGAGATACACCCCCCACACTTTTTTTTTTCTCCATCTTTCCTGTTCTTAAAATAGGATTATTTGCTTCTATTGTATCAACATCTAAGAATCTCTCATATTCCCCAGAAAGTCTCTTTGCAGTATTTTCAGTCTGGCATTTTCTAACTATTACTTCCCACATCCTCCTTCCGGATTTTTTTGGTGTCTCAGCTGCATCACCGTCACTAGTGAATTAAAAAGCAGGGACTGATTTTGTTGCATACAGCACCTTTCACACCACAGATCTCTAGAGAGCCCCACAAAGCTGTGAGATAGATACTGGTCGAGCACAATTATATGTTCATGCTTGGTAGCCATTAGGCATGCTATCCGACTTCCCATGGAGCCCAGGGCATTAAAACTTGTTCTGCCAAGAGGGGAAAACAGTTAGGCAGGACTAACTGTATCAATAGGACTAACAAAATGGTTACGGGACCTTTAACATCACAGAGAGTCCCTCCTGAATTCAGCCTCGCCTCCTGGCCCAATACCCGCAGGAGCTGGGTACCCGAAACATCCCACTACAGAAAGAAGCTGCCCTCCCATCTTCTCCACTTCCTTCAGCAAGCAGCAAGAGCATTTCAAACAATGCAAATCCACTCTCTGCTCACCAAAGCCTACTTGTCTCCTATAATTTCTATCATTTTCCTGTCATCATTTCTCCTTTGCTGAAACCAGCAGCATATGAGTCAGAGAACAATCATTAACTTTTACAACTTCCATACGAATCCACCTACTCATATCAGAAAAGCAGTATTGACATGCAACATGGCCTCGGACTAAATCCTGATCCTGACAAGATGGGGAAGCCAGATACTGCAGAAGCAGGAGCTCATTTAAGAAAGTACCACTGGAAACATAACTAATTATTTATTTTCCAAGACCAAAGGATGACACGGAAGCAACAATATATCAATTTGACATTTAGTCGGGTTTGGCTTTTTCAATACCTTTATCCACTTTTGAAGAAGTTGGCCATTGGCTGAAGACACACAGGGCCTGATCCAAAGCCCCTCGTTATTAATAGAAGCCTTTTTTCCACTGACTTCAATGGATCTTGGACCAAGCCCAAGGAAGACAAGATTTCACAGCAGTAAGAGTGACACACATTCTCAGCATTCAAAATAAAACAATACACGGCATTTACGATGTCAGTCTGTACAGCATAGTTTTGTTTGTGTTTTGCTTTTTTAAAATAGGCTCTAGGTTGTCGGATTAACGCACCCAAAACGTCTCTCTGAAGTTAGAAGGAATTGCGGGCAGATATCAAATGCCATGGTGAGATATATAATAATCCCAGCATTTCCCCCAACTAGAATATAAAGGCACCCTCTACCACAACATCTCTTATAAGTTGCTGCAGCCACACTCTAAAGTGTCCCATCATTATAAACTCCTCTAATAACAGCTACAACATTATCCACAATGAATTAATTTGTATTAATACGGCTATCACACGCATTTCCATATGAAACCCATTGTTCTGGAGCATTAATAAAAACCTCACCAAGTGAAGTAATGTGGTACCCCTATATTTAGTTTAAAGAAATTAAAATAAATGCATTAAAACAAAATTGCTAATATCTTTAGTACATCATAATTGGCACAGCAAGCAGAAACCCAGTTATCTTCTCAGTACGTATTTATAGCATCACCCTTCCCCATTCATTCTGCATTTTCTTAGAGAATCTGCTGTACCCTACATCTGCAATTCATTGACTTTACAATTTACCACATGTTGAGATGGAGAGGTCTCAGCTCCATTTGAATCACTGCACAAATATGCAAGTGATTTATCGTTTTAAAACTGAAGACTGCAGAAGAACGACTCCACTTTTCCTGAACATTACTCCTTCTGGCAGACCATGAACAATTACAGCGCGTACTAATTAAGCTCTGTAAATGTGCTGTGCCCTGCTAATGCCTACCAGGCCTCAAATTTAGTTGCATGAAGCCAAACTTCAGCCAGCGACTTAACTCATTCAGCACTGCCCGGTTGCCTGAGCATGACCCCACAAAGAATAAGGGTCGAGGGTTTAGCCGACTTAAAACAAAGGCGCGAGGCTGAACAGATTTTGCCGGAAAGAATCGGAGGGGGGAGATGCTGGCGGGAGGGGGGTGGGAAGCGTCTTGGGAACCCAGGGAACATCCTTGTTGATAACCTGTTAAAAAGGTACAATACCACACCAGCTTCGCAGCGCGGTGCTGGGGGATTCCGATCTGTCCCCGGGGGCTAATAAGTCACAGCGCTCCATTGATTAGGGAAATGCATAAAACCTTCAACGAAACTGTACAGCTATTTGTGGAATGGCCAAATCGACAGCCCCCTCTTTTTTCTGAAGTCGCGTTTTACATGGCTCATAGAAGAAAAACATATGGGCGAAAGAGCGTAGCTTTCCACCACACACATAACCCTGCCTTTTCCTTAAATTAGTCTCCAAGCACAACAGTCATCTACAGGGAACCCAAAATCAACTGCTAGAGAAATTAAAAGTAACACCGAGGCATATTTGAGTAATCACAGTATCTTGTAAAAACAAACACACACACCCCAGCATAGACAAGACAGCAGCACTTCAAATCTGACTGTCCATTCTAGGAAAGCGTGTTTAATGGGGAGCGAGCTGAGAATAACGAGCTTTGCTGAGTGAAGCAGCGTTTCTCCCGGGGCCCCAGACTACCTTGACACTTAAGAGTCAATCCCCAGATCCCAAGCTTCCCCTCCAACCATCCATTCAAATACTGGCCTTTCCTCCCCCCAAGTTTCTACAATTTCCCCTTGTGCTCCAACATCCCTCCTTTGTCCTCCAATTACTCTCCAGCAGCCCCCTCTCAGTGTTCCTCCCCCAAAACACCAGCCTCAGCACATCTCCCTTTGCCCCCCTGCGCTGACCTACACATCCATCCCAGACTGTCCCTTCCAGCAGGACACAGGGCTTCTCCCCTAAAAACCACTTCAACACCTTAATTCATTCAGCACATATTTTCCACTAACATGAGCTTTTGCTGCTTTTTAAGAGGCCCTGTTTTATACACACAAAACTGTCTAATGTATGCACTGCCAAGCATCCACCTTTTGCGTAAAACCCGATGCGTTTTTTTTTCCTCTCCCTCCGGCTCAGTGGTCCGTGAGAAAATTAAAAGACGTTTCCAGGTGTCATCTGTCTTTAAATGTTTGCTCGTGTCGGTATCTAGAACCACTGCCCAATGCTGCTGAGACCTCTGTAAAGGACACTGGCTGTGCTAAACTTCTTCAGCCTGGCTGAAGAAGTCACACACAGCTCAGCCTCTACAGCACTGCAAGCGTTAATTATAAACTTCAGAGCCTACATTAAAAAAAAAAGGCACAAAAATGAACCAGCAGTTGGGAGGAGGAGCAGAAATATTCTTCGCTTTTGGGTGGGGAGAGAGAGGATTTCCATATCTCCCCCCCCCTACCCCCAGCAACACACTTCATCTCTCATTGCTTATAATTAGTGAAAGAAATTTGACCCACTGCCAGTGTCTGTGGACCTTGGATATTATAAGGCCAGCGTGGCGTCAAATATCTTAACATTCATAAGTGTTATAGGCTGTAAATAAACCCCGCGGATTTATGACCCTGCAGTGCTTGCCAGCAAACGACTGTGGCACATTTCTTTCAGCAGACCTGTCGAGGTGCAAGTTTGCCTTTGGTTGTAAAATTAACCATTTCCTTCACAAATGTGCCCAATTAGAAGTCAAAGTTTTAAGGCTTACTTACATATTTGCCAGGACGGGGTACTGAGGAGACGCCCGGGGGAACAGAGCTTTAAACTTCCCAAACCTCACAACACACACACACACACACACCCCACCCCCCCGCAAAGCAAAGCTCACAACAGCCCCAGTGTAGGAGCAGAGTGCCTGATTTCACCCAAAAACCCGGAAAAATAGCCCAAACCGACAGCCCGGCCGCTTTGATATTTCCATGTGCCTATGGCCAGCCCTCATTTTTGGCTGCTGGGGGGCGCAGGCGTCCCCCCCGGGCTGTGCCTGGAGCAGGATCTCCTCCCTTCCCCCAGGATAATGTCATCTGCTTCCTGTGTAGGAGAGCATTTGCTAAATCCAGGTTGTCTCATGCTTAACTGCCAATAATCCAACTTCCACATAACTCCCAGACAGCTGGGAAAAGGTCCTCAGAGTTTTTAGTCATGGTACAGAAACACACGTCCACACAAAAAATCTGCAGCTGTCCTTTTTCTCTACACCACATTTTTTTTTCCTCTGATTTTTGGGGCCCAGTTGGACAAATTTATAATACTTTTACCTACAATCTGGTTTACAAGCTCCAGTGAAAGCTGCAGCATACTCCTTCCCCCCCCCTCAATCTTCAGCTGACAAATAAGTACATATTTGCTTGAACAAAAACACGAAGAGTCCATGTATGAATGCATTCAAAAAAACCTGGAAAGGCATCTACTGTATTTTTCTTTTAGTTCAGATCAGCCACTGCTGCACCTATTAAAATCGTTCGATTTCCAAAGCAAATATTATTTTTAATGAAGTGCAGTCCGGCAATTATCCTGTACACTCAAGTAACAGTACTGCATTATATTGTTTTGCAAGGTCCCAGAAACATGAAACTTTTCTCTAATTTTCATAGCCCCCTAAAGAGAAGCTGATTGACCAAGCAATGCAGTGATTGCTCCAGAATGAAACCTTATCGGAAAAAAAAAAAATAAAAAAAAGAGTTAAAAATAACTTATTTTCAGTAAAGAAGCTGATATAACAAACACGGTCTGTTTGCCATTGTATACCAGCTATGCTAATGATATAGCAGAGTGATTCAGCAATCTACCTAATTAAGCATGAGGAAAGTTTCTTTATGGAGGTTCTATTTGGCTTACACCACAGAATCATCAGTTCTTACTTAAAAGCTTGGTTTTTTACACAAGTCCAGAAACCTTATTAAAAGCATGTCCATTCAATTAAAAAAAAGGGCAAATAATTCACTCTCCATTGAATAGCTATGTATCATAAAGTACCAAAGTGCTGACATACTAAGTTGTATCTACATTATTAAACTATTGGTGGATGTTAATACTGTAATCCATACTGCAGACATTAAACCTCAACCATAAAGATTAGTAAAGAATTAATATTGTCACATCGAGACTGAAACCTTAACACACCAGCAATAAATATTTCCAAAGGAGATGAGAAACAATTAGCATAAATACCAAAAGAAGGGCAAGAACACCTGTTCTTTTTCAGTGCGATAAGCATTTTATTGTTCTCTATTTAAAATGTAATGACCTGTGTAATTACAGTAATATTACATTGTATTGCAAGGGCTTGGAATGTCACACTTTGAAAAGTGTTGTCAAAACAATTGAAGGGAAGAAAAAAAAAGGACCACCATTAACCCTTCACACCCCAGGGTCTACAGCTTTTGTATTAGGAAGGATTATGTTGTTTGACTCAGTAGATAAAGGAAAACACCCATTTTTCAAGTCAATTAAAGAAAAAAGTTTCTTCCTGAACGTAAAACGCAGGCAAGGCTGCTACTCTCCACCACAGCTATTTCCAGCTCCCAAACTTCAGGACCAAATGCACTCCTACAGCCTCAGTCAGCAAGCAACAATTCAGGGGAAAAGAAGATGCACTAACACTTAATAAAAACATCTGCCAGCAGGGTTTTCTCAAATCATAACACATCTAACCGAACACATTAACCAAGCTCTAAATTCAGGGTAAAAATTAAAGACACCCCTTCTTTATGTTCCAGCTCTGAAAGGAAAACGTCCTCCTAAAACATTCTCCCTAACAAGCAGCTCCCCCAGTCCCTCTGCAAGCGCAGGTATGGCACTGGCACTCTCAGATACATTACTTCAGCACTCCTTGACTAGACCTCTAACTTAAAAAACACATCTATTCTTAAAAGCTATCTGCAGTATATTACCAAAAGCAAGATTAACGCAGAAAAAAAAAAAAAATCTTTGACTTTTAAAAATAAAATTACTCCTATCAAGCTTTATAAAGAGTTTGCAGTATTTAAAGCATTATTCTTGAGATAATGTATTATTCATCATAAGCAGATTTTATGATACTTCATAATTCTTCACATTCCTGTAGCAGGAAAGCTGCCCACGAGTTTGCTCCTGAACAGACAATTACAGGTACATTTACAAAACACAAGAATCCCGCTACACCCCCAAATAAAACAAAAAGAAAAAACCAAACACACACAACAAAAAAAACCACACCCACAGACCTTCAAGATTCTACAAGAGCAAAAGGAAAGGAAAAACAATTTTACTACTTATTTGCATCACCTCTTTACCTTGCGAGCTCTAAAACTCAACAAATATGGCTTCAGGAAAAACGACATAAATAAAAATAAGAGTCATAATTATGCAGTATCATCTGTACCTTTTCAATCTGTATTAAAAAAATAATAATAATAAAGATGTAGTTCGTCTGGAATTGAAAGCTGGTACAGCAGAGCACAAGAATCCACCTAAAAACTGTGAGACAGACAACAGCTATCCCGCTGAATCTTTATAATATTCTGCTCTCAGGCCTAAATAAACAACTTTAATTTTTCTTGGCTATAATTAAGTGTCAGGCAAACAAACAAGCATACGGAATGTGAAAGAATAAGGTTAAGAAGATAGGAGAAGGATGCTGGAGCCTGGATGTGGAAATAAGAAAATTGCCTATTGAGTGTGGAAATATCCTTTCAGAATCCATCTGATAACACAAGCAGGCCACCTGCTATATCAACAATAAAACAACCTGTAATCTTTCCTACAGTACTTTTAATTCACACAAACCAAACATTCCTATGGAGGCCTTTTTTAACTGTGGGGGAGCAAGGGGAGGAAGAATACTTCCAGGGAAGCTAACTGCTGAAGGATCCTATCTTCATATGCTAAGGGAAAAAGGATCTGTAATCAAGGTAATGAGGAGAAAATAAATAAGTGTAGCTGCTGTAAGAAAAAATGCTTAAAGAATACAAAAGCGGAGGTGTGCTTCCTACCAGCCTGCACTTGGAACAGTGGAATGCATTTAAGGTAAAAAAGAGGAGGAGAAAAAAAAATACAAAGGTTCACAATTTGTAACAAAGTGATTTGTAACAAAGATTGTTTGCCATCTGGATCCTGGTGCTTATAGAATTTGGAATTCATCACCATCATCCATATACATGTGGGTGACCGTATTCAAAAGGAAAAATATAATGCATTCAGCCCCTGAATTCCCCTCCCAATCATTACAATTGCAAACTGCAGTTGCCCCTATGCTGCTGTCCCAGAAATCACCTCCTTGCAAGAAGAGCCTTACACGCTACCAAAATGAAACCCTTCCATAGCCCCAACTATATGCAAAGCCAGAAAACCTTCCTTACTACCTCCCTGTCACTCTGCATTTACTAATCTGTGTCTACTGACGTTTTACTAAGTGAAAACAAGACCGACCCGATGTTTAATATTTTAATGCTCTAAAACACTTGTAGATCCGATACACTGAAGTTGTCCAAGCCCTCAGTCATTAGTACAGCTTCAACATCTACCAAACAGTAGGTCTATTATTATAAATCGCTATCTTGTATTACCACAAGGAAAAAAAAAAAGTGCATAAACACACATGGTGATGTGGGGACGCTTCAGATTTAGAAACACCCAGAAGAAACAAAACGGCAACGCTAAACCCACCGGTAGGAATACACAGTATTTTGTAGTCTCAGTGGATTTAGCCATTTTAGCTAAAAAAATTTTTAAAACTCTTTAAAAAGAAAGAAAACGTGACATTTAAGAAATCTGATGTCAGAGCAGAGCACACCGTGCATGACACTACAAGCAGAAAAACAGCTGGGACTACAAACCCACCAGCAGACCCCAAAGTTTCCTGGGACCTGGGCTAAAACTTGCTTTACCTCCACCCAGAGGCGTGCAGACAAGCACACCCCTGCCTCTGAACCCGGGCTTAAAATAAAGAGGAAAACAAAAAAGAAGCAACAAAAAAAAAACCGGACGCTTTCAGCAAATTGTTTTCCTGCCAGCATACTTCCAGGAGGAATTTTGCTCGACTTGTTTGATTATTTTTGTTGTTGTTGTTGTTATTAGAGCTAAGCCAGGCGATTTCTGTTTCCGGACTCAGCCCTCTGCTTTGCTCTAACCCGCAAGGTTTTTCCTTCCCCACCCCCAGCACCGCAAGGCACACACGAAGACACAGCCGCTTCGGGGCTGCTTCCCGCGGCACAGCCCAGGTGAGGAGGGGCCCCCGCCGCCCCCGGGCAGCGGGACCGCGGGTACCGAGCTCCAGGCCCCGCCGGGCCCGGGCAGCGGTACCGAGCTCCAGCCGGGCCCGGGCCGCGAACGCGGGACCGGCCGCGGGGCCGCCGCGCTGAGGCCGGACACAACTCGCGGCGCCCACGGGCGGGAGGGGACGATGCCCCGTGCGGGGCACAATGAAATTCGCCGCTCCCGCAGGCGGGGGGGGGAGGGTAGGAGAGGGTTAAGGGGGAAGGGAAGGGAAGGAAAGGGGAGGGGGGAGCCGGCCCAGCCGCCACGGAGGGCAGGAGGCGGCGGATCACCATGGAAAACGAGGAGTTTGGAGGGAGCGGATCCCAGATTCGGCTGGGAGAAAATAAGCCCCTTTCCCAACGAAGGGGAGAGGGGAGCGACTAAGGAGAACAGGAGGAGAAGAAGAGAGAAAGAAAATAAAATTAAAAAAAAAAGGAAACTCCGATTGCTTATATTTATTGTCAGTTTTGTTTTGAGCCTGGATTAGGCGGTGTTTGGATTTTATTTGGGTTTTTTTTTCTCACCGCTCCCTCGCAGGGGAGGTTAAAAGGGCTTCAGAAAACTGCCCACAAAACTGAAAGTAAAAAGAAAAAAAAAAAAAAAGCAAAAAGAAAAGGAAAAAAAAATATGGCGAAGTGTAAACAAACCCCCTCCCGCCGCGGCCCGCGGAGTTTGGAAAGTTTGCGGCGCGGGGGAGGGGGCGCCGGGCCGGGCGAGCGGGGGCAACGGCGAGCGGGGGCAACGGGGAGCGCGGCGGCGGGAGCTGGGGGAAGGGGGGAGGAGGAAAGGAGGGGGGAAAAAGAAAAGGCACTTACCGTTCTCGCCGTCGGAGAGAGCGATCCATTGGGCAGATACGGGCTGCTGAGGTCGGGGATCATTATAAAGGGATAACCCGGGTATGGTGGGCCCTTAAACAACCCTCCATCTTGCCTCTTCGCAGCTAACATGGCGGGGGAGACACGAGCGGGAAAGGAAGGGGGCAACAGAGGGGAGAGAAGGGAGGAAAGAGGGGGGGGGGGAAGGAAAACTTTTTTTAGAAAGTGTCCCAAAAAGAGGAGCCGGGCGCCCGGCGGAGGGGCGGCGGGCGGTGCGGGGCGGGCGGCGGTGCCGGCCGGGCCTGCCGTACTCACCTTCCTCTAAACTTTCCCGGGATTTATCTCTGAAAGTTTCGGACCGAGGCGGGGGCCGCCGCTCCGCCTGGGAGCGAGCCGGGGGTCGGCGTGGGGCAGTTGGGGATGGGGGTGGTGGGGTGTTTGGGTTTTTTTTTTGGGGGGGTGGGGGGGATGGAAGGGAGGAGAGGAGGAATAAAAGGCGAGGAAGAAGGGGAAAGGTGCGGGGAGAAGGGTTGGAAGGAGAAACAAACAGAACAAAACAGAAGGCATCGTTACAAGTTGGTGCCGCGGAGGAAAGTTGGGCGCCGGCGGGAGCGGGACCCGGCGCGGCGCCCCCGGCCCCGGCCGCGGCCCCGGGCAGGCAGCGCGGCCCCCGCCCGCCGCCCCGAAACGGCCCCGCGGGGGGCTTCCCCCGTACCTCCGAGTCTGAGGAGCTGTTTTGATTCGTTTCTGATTCATTGACGAGAGACGACTTGACATCAGCTAAATCCCTCTCCGCCGAGGAGTTCTCGGAGATCTTCTCCTCCTGCTCCCCTTCGTCTTTGAAAGAGATCAGTTCATCGTTGGCGCCCAGGTCGTCCCCTCCACCGCCGTTCAGCTGCGGCATTTTCCTCCTGGCTCACCCCACCAGCAGCAATTTTGCAAAAAGGGGAAGGGGGGAAAAAAGAAGAAAAAAAAAAAAAGAGGGGAATGGGGGGAAAAAGGAAAAAAGAAGAGGGGAGGGGGGGAAAGTTTGCACCAAAAAAAGAAGAGTCCAAGGTGAAAGTTTCTTTTTTTTCCCCTTCTCTTTCCTCCTGGGGAGGGGAAAAGAGGGAGGAGGAGGGGAGGGAAATGTCTCTTCTTTGCTCCTTTGCACCAGTGACTTTAGGCTTCTTCCTTTCCTTCTTCGGGATTTTCTCTTTCTTTCTTCCAGGGAGCTGGTCGGCGTGCACTGCGCGCACGCACTCGCACCCGCGCACGCACTCGCGAAAAAATTAATAATAATAAAAAATATTTAACGGGGGGGAGGGGGGGGGACGCAGGAGAAAAAAAAAAATAATGCAACAAACAAACCCAAGAAGTCAGCTGTAACGGGGGGGCAGCCGCCGCGGATATTGGGAGCCTGTGCCGCTCGGGTTTGAGTGAGTTGAAGTTGGACTGAGAGCTTTTCAGTTCAAAGGCGGCGCTGATTGACAGATAGAAAAAGGGGGATCGAAATCCGGAGGAACGGAGAAGTCTGGGATCCGGGATTATTGACAGGGAGCGAGAAACACACCAGGCACTTAATGAGATGCAGGAGGGGGCGGGGGCTCCCCGGTGACGTCTGCATAAATAAACAGGTCTGGGGCGCGGGAGGGGGAGGAGGAGGGTGGGGGAAGTAGGAAACTAACAATGATCCTTTTTGGCATGGGAGCGGGAGGGCGAGGGGAGGGGGGCGGGCTGCGGGGGGGCCGCTGGGGGAGGCGGGACACAAAACGGGGGCGGGGGGGGTGCAAAAAAAAAAAGAAATATAAAAAAATGTGCACTGTAGCCCTGAGCTGCAGGGCGGGGGAAGTGAGGGGAAAAGCACCCAAACGAGTGCCCCAGCCCCCGGTCCTTGGAAAGCACTAACTTTTACATACTGGGTATTAATAACCGTCTCATCTCCGTGCAGCCCATATTCTTCTGAAGGATGTGTGCCCTTATTATTTGTGTACATGTGACTACGGGGTGGTTGGTTGTTTGTTTTTGGTTTTTTTTAAACCGTTAACATTTTTCTTGCCACTCGTTGGAGCAAAGAAACTCCAATCATAATAAACACTATAATAAAAAGCCTTTTTTTTTAAGCGGCACTTGCGCCTTGCATTTATTATGGTTATAACACGCAGGATGAAAATGTGCGAGATCACTCGCTGAAGATCAGATGTTTCCAAATTATCTAATAGTAAGGCATAATATTTTTTGGTCCTTGATGTAAAAAAAAAAAAAAAAAAAAGAGGAGGAGAAGGAATGTGACTGCTAAGAAGTTAATTAGCATGGCAGGACGGAGAATCAAGGACTCCCAGACTTCAGAAGTGAAAAGTTGTGGTGGTGGCGTGAACATCACGCTGGGGGAAATCAAAGTGAAAGTGGGTTGATCCCGGCAGCGGGGGGAGCCGGGGGAGAGGGGGGGGTCCGTCCCGGGCGGCCCCGGGTCCCCGAGGCTGCGGGGGCAGCGGAGCCGCCCGCCCCCAGCCCGGGCGAGGGGGCTGCACCGCTCCGGGGCTGCGACCAGCGCGGGGGGAAAGTCAGCAGGAAAAGAGCTCTCTGCCTGCACAGCAACAAAATGGGGAGCAGAATAATGCAGATGCAAGAAATGGCATCTGTTCCCCGAATATAATGTGGTGAGGGGAAGGGGAAAACAAATTGATCTTCCAGCGGTGACAAATTGTAACAATGGGGGAGTCAATTGGAAACTTTAACATGGGCGAGGAACAAAAGGAGGGGAGCGGCGTGGGGGGGAGAGACAGTAATTTCAATGGGAATTAGTAAATTGCCTAATGGAAATGGTGTTAGAAAGCAAGGGGACAGGCTGTGCTAAATAATCCAAACATTCCTCCAGAAATCTAACCTGCTGCTCATGCTAAGGGCCATTCGGCACATAGGGTTTCCAAAACAAAGCCAATTTGTCATGCAATATTTAGAGAGTTTGGGGGGTTCAGCTAAACTGTCTTCTATAAAAAGAATAATAAAAACAATAATACAGAGATCAACAAGGCTAACATGAATTCTCAGGCATTAAAAAGTTCACATGGAAATTTGCATACTAAAGGGAAAGATGCAGACAAAATAAAAATAAAAAAAAAATCACTGCAACTTACAACTTTAATATTAATCAGTAAAGCAGAAGTAGAGTGAAAGGAAGCATGAAAAGAAGTAAAACAAATGTGTACATTTAATCAGACAGGATTGCATAGGACACAAAGAACAGGGCTAATTAGTCTCAGCAGGTAGGGACTAACCTTCAGACTTCATAAATAAATAAGTCTGTGAACAATGTCTAAGTGGGAATATGGAGACAGAAAAGGGATTATTTCAAGACACCAAGCAAAAACATGAAGAATTAAATTCTTCACTGTTAACTCAATGTACAAATGCATTAAACTGTTTCTTTTTCCACTGGTCTTTTGGCTAACTTGCTTTTTACTTGGGAAGATTTTACTAAATAACTGTCTGTGGGCATACACACTCCCCATTTGCCCCGATTATGTACTCACTGTCTTTGCTGACTAATGCCTCGCAGAGTGACACCTTAACAAATATTCTCCATTTTTGTTTGCCTTTTGATTTTTAAAATGCCTTTATATCCCAGAACAACATGAGATTAGAAATACAAATGTGACAGACTCCTGTTTATTTTGCAGGGCCATGTGTTATAATTTGATCCAAATGAACAAAAACAGTTGCACAGTTTTGTTTTGTTTTTCAAAGATCTTTTTACAATCTGCGGTGGTGTTGTTTGTTGGGTTTTTTTAAAAAAACAAGTACACTTTTGCTTCAGCCCCTATGTTGCTAACTCCTTATTAAGCATCATCAAAAGTTGGTGTTCAAGACAGGCCCAGTCTTTGCCCAAAGCTGGTTACAGAAGGAACTGATTCTGTAGAGCCTCACGCATGAGTAACATTTCTGACAGCCTATTCATGAGGGTGATGACACACCTGAACTACTCACGCACGTAATGTTACTCACATGAGTACATGTTGGTAGAAGGGAGCTCAGTGTTGGTGGTCCCAGGTACAGAAGTTGGCTCTGGTGGCTTCTGTCTGGAAGGCCGAGGGGCTGTGCCCCAGCTGTGGAAGGCATTGCCTGTGCACGTTTGCACAGCTGGAATTTTGCCACTGCAGTGGACTCGGAGCCCCATGAAGGGCTGGGAAACTGCTTCCTAGCTTTCATGCCAACATCAAGTTTTTCCCAGTGCAAGCTTCTAGGGTTTTGTTTTCAAGCTACAGCTTATAGCAAGCTTGATTTTGAAGTCCAAGTATTGTCGATGAATACTAAACTGACTTGGTTTAAGTAAGATAGTACAAGTCACTTATGGTAGCTTCTGCGTATTCTTTGTATCATTTTCCTTTATGTGACAGTTCTTGTTTCATGCTTGAGGAAGTGAGAACTTTCCAGGGGTCAATAGCACCTTTTGAGTTGCAGGTTCTCAGGTGGTACCTTAGATTAAAAAGTATAGTGTTTAACAATGAAAGAAACACAATATTAACAAAAACAAAACAAAAAAAAAATCAAGCTAATCCACTGCATGAAACATGATTGGATACCCAATTTTAAGCAACAGCTGGGGAGACAAAACCAGGTGCTCCAAGCTGAGCCTTCAAGACATGTTGGCTTTCTTGTCAAAGCTGACCTCTAGCACAGACGAAGAAGTGGAAGTGCCTCTCTCCAAGCTTTTGTAACTCTCACATCTTGTTACAATATACCTAAATGCTGAACAATGCGGTTTAGTTCCCAACAGTGGTGTTGCCATTTTACACTTCAGCACAACATTTTGGTCCCAAGAATCCTGCAGAGTCTCGAGAACAGCAACGGTGAAAAAGCACGTGAGGTTTGCCTGCCAGTTCACGTTGCAGTAAACTGGGGAGGGAAGAGTCTGACCAGGAGCAGCCAAGGAAATTTATTGTTCTATGAAAAAATGCTTTGGAATCCTTAATGTCTCACCAGAGGCCCAAGTCTATATTGGAGAAATATGGTCTGCTAACTGCCAGCTGGATCTCCTGGCTAATGTTTATATATCTGGGCTGAGTCATCAGTTTTCATGGTCTTCTCATAAAGGTCCCAATGTAGGTTGCAGTATGTAAAATGCAAGTTATTTGTTTTGGAAAGATAAAAGGACTTTGGTTGACCAGGCTGGGATTTGAGTCTACAGCTCAGAGGAGTCCGTATGTTTACAAATAATCTTGGATCATTAAATCTGCTCTGAATGTCAAAAAAAATTTCAATATTGAAAAGCTTCCAGTAACACAAAGTAAATACATCTGCCCAGTGCCTTACCAGTTATGGCTCTTCCCAAGTTAGCAAAGAGGGGAATTTTTTTCTAGGGCACACAAGATGACAGCCTGAAAACACAGAAACTATGGCTCCTTTCTGCAGTCATTTGCATCGACCAAAACAAGCACATGTGAAAATTCAAGGAAGCTATCAAGTGGGAAAATATCGACAAACAACCAGATCGTGGTGCTACTGCTAGATTTCTTTGTGGCTTTAGATTTCACATGTACTGACCAGGTCACAGTGTGTTCGAGCAATGGGTGTGGGCTTTCTATCTGCACTTGATGGAGAAACATTGGAAAATTAGGTACCAAAAAACGTTGTGCCTTGTTTGTTTTCAACCTCATAACACAGCCTAATGTCTCTCAATCTACACTCTGCTTCCCAAGTCATGGTTATGGCTCAGTAGGAACATAACTCCCTTTTAGCACCTAAACCACAGCTGTACCTCTTGCTTTTGTTAGAGATAATTCTGTCTAATAATAAAATGGTTAATGGGTAGAAATATGCATTCATGCAGGGATTATTCACACTTTATCATGAGGTGATATCAAGCACTATAGGAGTGACTGACAAGGAATAAGCTTCTGAAATACAGAACCCTCCATAAATATACCATTTTTATTGACAACATGTCTTTTAACCCTAATAGTAATGGAAGAAATCCAATAAATGAAACATTTACTGCACAACTTGCCTTATTTTCGGGTGGTGTCTGATTCCTTTCTAGCTGTCTCTAGAAGATGTTTTTAGCCTAATTTGCTCCCTAGAAATTTCACTCACTAGAGTTATACATCTATGACGTTTTATTGCCTGAAGCCAAGTCTGAATAAGAACTTTCTTAAGATATACTTATCCTAATGCCAGTCTACAAGAACTGGGCTACTTTAGTTTGATTTATTTGTGCAACAGAGATACATGCACACCTATACGGCTGTCCATTGCCTCAGACTGGCTCTAATATTCCAAACAGAAACAAATAAATAAAACCAGCAAGTTTAGCCATGTTTAGTTATAAATAGACACTCTTAAAATAATCACGCTTAGATTTGTATTTACATGTCTCTGTTTTCCAAACCAACCAAAACACTAGTCCATTACATTTACAAAACACTCTCATTTCACAGGAAAGGACTTAAGAGTAGGTGTCTGTATGTATATGTTCACAGGCAAACATCAAACACTAGTCAGATGTAGTATGTTTCTACCCTCCTAGAAATACAGATGGCATTTAAGAAGCTGGAGCACAGAGGTCACTGGCTGAGGTTGCAAACTGCTGCCTGGCTGGTTCCCTGTGCTCCTCTACCTGTTGCCTTTGGCACCTACTTGGGCAGCTGGTACCTTGGAGCAAGTGCGCCCTTTTGCTTGCTGGTTTTGCTGGGATACTGGCCCCTGAGCAGAGTTGGGAGGTGGTATGGCAATACAAATAATCAAATGGTAATAATTTGGCTTGCACTAATCAGTGAGGGTGGTCTTGTAGGTGAGCTGTGGCTGGGAGCAGATGGCGGTAAGCAATGAAACTTGCAAGCTTTAGGCCATGAGCGTGTCCTCGGCCAGAAATGACTGCCCTTTCAACTGACACACAGTAATTAGCTGCGTACACATTTGTAGTCTGTTGCAATATGAGGTAAAAGGGATTCGTTTTGCAATGGTCTAGGAACATGAACATGCGCCAGCTGCATTCCAGCTGTAGGGGTTCTGGCTGATGGATGGCAACAGTCAGCACAGGGGTAGTAACTTCTTAAAACAATCAAGTTTAACAACGCAGGATTATCTGATCATATCATATCAATCACAGAACCACTCATGTTGGAAGGGATGTGAAATCTCTAGTCCAGTCTCCTGCTCAAAGCAGGTTTAGCTCTAAATTCAGACACATTTGTTTAGGGTTTTCTCCACTCAGGTTTCCAAAACCCCCAAGAACAGAGATGAGACAACTAGGAGTTAGGAATTTGCATTTGTTCTTGTTGAATTTCAAAATGTTCCTGTTGACCCATTCCCCCAGCCTCTCTAGGTCCCTCTGGATGGCAGCCCTGTCCTTTAACATGTCAACTGTTCTTTCCAATTTGATGTCATCTGCAAATCTGTTGAGACCTCCTCCAGGTCACTGATGCAAATGTCAAAGAGGACAGGTCCCAGGACAGGCCTCCTGACACTGACAACCAGGCCTCCAACCCATTGACTGCTATCCATTGAGCTTGGTCATCCAAACAGTCTTTTAAGGTATCTAGTTATCTACCCATTCAGATTGTAATGTCCTTCACTTGGATGCTAAAGTCTGCTCTCCTGAAGACTCAGGTTTGTGCTCTGCTGCTTGTCTTCACTCCCATCAGGATCACAAGCTCCTTGTAGTCACTACAGCCAAGGCTGATATTGATTATCACATCCCTGTCCAATTCTTCCTTGTTTGTCCAGGAGACCATCAGCCACCCTTTGGCCATACACCGTCTGTGTGAAGATGTTTTCCTCAACACACTCCAGACCTTCTGAACCTGTTGCATCCCACTGTCTTGTCCTTCCAGCTGAAGTCACTGTGGACTGTGATCTGAAGACTCCTAGCTGTTTAAAGACTTGACTGACTTTGTCACCCTAATTGGGTGATTTGTAACAAACCCATCACAGTGGTACCTTTACTCTGCCTTGTCATCTGATCTTGGCCCACAAGCTCCTATCCAGCCAGTCTCTTGTTCCCATACATTTGTGCTGCTCCTTCATATAGAAGGTACATCCCCCTGCTTTTCTTCCCTGCCTGTCTTTCCTAAAGAGCCTGTATCTGTCCATTACAGACTTCCAGTCATAGGAGTGATCCCACCACATCCTCAGACCACAAGCAAGTCAGTACATTCCCCCATGCCTCAGTTTTTCACCAAATCCATCAGTTAGGTTTCATGCTCTTCAGTGCACTCCTGTTTCTTGCCCCATAGTGCTCTGTCCCAAATACCTCATCTCTTCATAGCAGCCTGTGGCCACCATCATAATGCGGGCAGGAAGGGTGACAACGGAGGCTGATCTAGAGAATGTAATTTTGGGCTAAGACAGTAAGTTTTAATTTAGGCTAAGAAATGAATGAGTACTGTGTTTCCTGCAAGGCCAGAGTTAAACACTCAGCCTAGACCCCAGCCAGGTCTGCAGGCTGGCGTCCATGCTTCCACGAGGAACACACTCCTCCCTGGAGCGGCTGAAGGCTCGAATGGATATTTTCATCTTACAGAAAACTACAGGAACGTATGGTTTCTTTTCTCCATGGAAGCAGTTGCTACCAGTATTTTGCACAGAGTCACCACTATGCCACTGCATGTGCAAACAAGCTCTTGACACTGAAAGTTTACAATCATATTAATTAATAGTTGATCTATTAAAGCATAAACAAAACAAAAGAGTTATCAGGAAAATCCTTCTTAACTTCTCCTTGAACATAATTTAATAGCTCATTTATAATAGAGGCATTTACTGTATTTTACTATTTCCTAGTAAATCATTTTCTAATTAATAATTCTGCTTTAAAGGTTGCTTTGGTCTTTCCTTTTCTTTCTCCAGCTCCTAGAGGATATGTCTTCCTTTTTTCCCTTTTCATTGGGCAAAGGTCTCCCAACTACATCAAGCAGATTCAGGTCAGCCAGGGAGATAGACAGAGTCCTGCTGAAGGAGCAGAGCAGTCTCCCTTGCTTTGTAAAATATGCTGCCATTTATCAGCAGACAGAGGTTTTTCTTGCAACAAGGAATCTGAGCTAGTGCATACCAAAAGAGTGGCACTGGAGACTTTGTGGTTGGCTGTTGTTTCAGCCTTTACATAGCCTGAGGGCATAAATAAGCAGACAGGAGGGAATGGACAGACCTTCCTACAGCACAATTAGGTGACAATGAGCTATCCAAAACAATCAGGATAGCAGCAACATCAAGTGCTCTCCCTGTGTCTCAGGAGTGCTCCCAGGATTTATTGCATCAGAGGCTCTGTCTGCTGTTGGTGCCTCTAGATAGTGTCACTGGAGAGGCACAGTTGGCAGGCGGAGGGGAACAGGGTCCTTTCTGGGAAACTTATTGCAGCCTGAAGTATTGCAATTAGCTCCAGTAGTGCTGATGTCTGAGCTCGCTGTCCTTACTTAATTCAGGATCCCCAGAAAAATGAAATGGAAGAGATGGATCTGCAAGCACTATGGGGAGGTGTGTGTAGGGGGCATAATTTACAAGAGTAATTTCAAACATCCTTCATCTACTAGACTGGGAAGAGTCAATAGGTCTCAGGACATTTCTGTTCTGGTTCTTCAAGCCGGTCTTTCTTGACTTGCTTTCTCCTTCAGAAAGCATGCTTCTGCAAAAGGGAATCCAGGACATTGCTTTCCTCCTCTTCTACCTTGGCCCTTTGGATCTATTAGCTCCTTTCAAGGACCTTTCAAGGATTAGATCCTACAGAGCTCTGTTTTGCAGGTGATATCTTTCTGGACCTGAACAGGAAGGAGGTTGCAATTTCAAACCAAAATACAAGTATAAAATCACAATCAGCACCTGTCTCACAAAAGATGCACCGTGCTTGGATTTCAGAGCTTTTGGTAGATGTAAAACTCCACTGGAGAATTTTCTTTCTAATTAGGAAGGCACAAAAAGAGTAAGGGTGGGTCCTGCATTGACCAGTGTGTTCTGTCTGCTATTTTACCTGAGGCACAGGTCTATCATACACACCCGCTCCATTCACCCTTTTTACAACAACTCAGGGTTGTAGGAGAACCACTGTAATTCTTCAGGCAACAGCACCCTTAGGACATCTCCTGCATCTGTGGCAAGACATAATCTGGCATTCGAGGCATTGTGGTAGAATTGGCATCTTCACTCCTTGCCCGAGGCAGCATCTTCTCTCTCTCTCTCCTTGCTAGCCTTTTTAGCTTAGCCTCCTCCTCAAAGGCAGGGAGCTGAGGCAGTAGTTTTGCTAAAGAGAGCTGCAGAAGAAAGCAGAGATCACACAAATCAGAATAACACTGGGCTCTAGATTCCTTTGGGGGCCCAGACAGAAGAAGTCTGTGTACAGAGGACTTGGGAGAACTGTGCACATTGTTACCAGTATACTTATGTCCTGAGGTTTGTTCTCTTTGTCCCACTGACCTAAAGCAATCTATAATACGTCCAGGCAGCAGTGGGGGGCATAGCTAAAATAGTACATGCAGCCAATTTTGCATACTTCTCTGTGCCACTAGAGCTACGTGATTTATGACTGAAACATTGACTGTTGCAGTATGGGACAATTACAGGAAAGTTGGTAAGGCAGCAGTGTGCTGTCTTGTAGGAATATGAAATTCCTTCCTTCCTCCTGATTTCAGATCTGCAAAGTGGTGAACTTCACTGCTCCCTTTGGGAGGATAACCAAAAGCTTGCAGAATCAGACCTTAAGATGTTCCCGTCCGGAGAAATAAGTGTTGTTGTCAATGACCATCTACAGCCAACTCAGGACATGCAAGGAGCTTCTGCTGCACCTCTACTTGACATGCCAAGAAATCCTGCTGCACCAACTAGGCTGTATGTGCATCAATCTCTTACCAAAATCCATGAGGTTCATCCTGTGCACAAAGCTAGATGGTTATATTTGAAAATGCAGATAATAAGCTCTTTTGTCAAGGGCTGTCTATTCCTACTAAGTGTACGTACAATCTTTAGCAGATAATAGTGATTTTAGTTTTGATTTAGCACATTTTTTTTAATGAATGTGTGTTTGTTTTTTAGTTTTTTTTTGTTGGTGTTTTTTTTCTGCAAGCAGTGTTATTTGGATCTAAGCACTACTTCAATACAAATAAATAAAAGTAGGGTTTTTAGAAAACTATTACATTGTATTTCAACAAGTGGTTCTTGCCTCGAGTCTGTCATTTCTAGTTGAGATACAATATTTCATTTAGAAAGACATCTGGCCTGGTTCTAAATATTTCAAGTCAGAAATCTCCTTCCCGTCTAGGCAAATTTTGTTCCAGTGGTTGTTCATTACCCTCCTTGGGGGAAAACTGGGAAAAAAAAAGCACCACACTTTTATTTCAAACTCCTCTTCCTCTAGTTCCGATCAAATGTATTTATTGCCATTTCATCATCAGTCGCTTTCACTCATTTTCCTGCAATTCTCTTGACCATGACTAAACAGGTTCTCACATCTTCAGGTTCACCTCCCTGGCATCAGCGGGAGACAAGAGGTAGAGGCCTTGCTTATATTTTATAGGATTAGGCAGTGAAAACAGACTAATTTGAAGACCATCTGCAACAGTAACATGTTGGAGAACATTTTGTCTCACCCGGCTTTAAGCTGGCCATCTCAGTGTCCTCTATAGTTAATAAAGAGACCCAAACCATGACTTGTCCCAGCCAGCTAAAATATCGCCACTGTGCGGTGGCTCAGGTCGCTCCGGTACCTGGCTGCTCCATCGACTGCAGCCAGTGCCTGAAGGACCGGCATCGACTGCACACCAAAGTTTTACATCCCGAGAGCTGAACCCCAATTATAAACAAGATACTTTATAGAAGGAAGCAGCTACGAACTGACAACAAAAACATTGTCTTTGTATGCCCTGAATTTATTGTCTGGAGTATTAAGCCAGTTTACAGTACACTCCTGTTTGTACTCCCTAGTTGAAATCTTGAGCATAAAGACCATAAAGGACAGACATTTCCATTTTTTAATAAAACAAGTACAGAGACTCTGACAGACCGGCATTCAGGAACTGCGGTTTTAAGGGAAATGCCAAGATTGTGACATGGGGGATAGAGCCTCTGGAACTGGCACCAACATTAATTCAAGAGATGATGTGATATTCTAGTATAACTTTGACCAGAACTCTTAAAAGTTTCTGTAAAATCCTTCTGGATTTGTTTCTCTTAACAACACAGAGCTCCCTTGTTTTGTTTTACTTTCTAAAAGATTTATTATGCTTGTTTTTCATCAGAGAGATATGTGAAGTTTAACTTTCCCGAGTTTTGTTGGCTGACAATCTCATCTCTTTTATCTTGGCTTCTTGGAGAAAAGTGGTTCACCTCATCATGCTCTAACAGTTGTAACCACAGATCAGCCTCAGCTGAATATGGTAGGAGATTGAGAGATTGGCAATATTTCCAGCCTCCAATTTAATGACTATAAGAGAGGTTCAAATTAGCACCCAGGGGAGGGAAGGTCCATGGGGTTTGCACAGGGCGGGTATCAGACAGCAGAGAGCCCGCACGGGGAAGGTGGATGGAGAGCAGACGGCCCGAGTCTCACTGCTCACCCTGCTGCTTGCTCAGGGTTATTAATGCCATCATCACGCAGGGATTATACCTTGAGCCCCTTTTCCCACTCACAAATACCAAATCCTTTTCCTTTCCCAGCTGAGATCACATCCTATCTCCGCGCAATTAAAGCCATTTTAAGACCTATGTTAGAAAAAAAAAAAAAAACTATTCACATAATGATGACTGCCTTTAGCTTTTCATTTAATCTTATTGTCATCAGCTGCAGTCCTCAAAAATGGAAATAAACACCATCAAGACCCACCATCCTCCCATAGACTACTTAGTGGTCTACTATGCAGAGTTTGGGAATATCTGCGCTGCAGTTCGTCTTGGAGTCTGTAGCAGTTTAAACTGAGGATTGTAAAGGATTTATTTATTTATTTGTTTATTTTTTACAAAAGCTTAACTAGAATGTCCTAATTTACTCCAAATTGCCAGCACAGATGAGGAAGTGATACTTAGCCAGTTGTAACACACACTTCAGCAAGAGCAGCTAGTACATCATAAAGCACCACTTGCCTTATCTGTGCTGGAACAAGTCGCTCTGAATGCACCAACTATTCTAACAAAAATAGTCCAGACTTATCTCTGAATGCGCAGGGGGAACTCTCACACGTTGTAATGGAAGGGCACAGGGGCTGAAACTTCAACAATGATTTAATCTCAACCTCGCATTTCACAAGGTTATAGTTTAAGAGCAAATAAACAAAACCAGATGATTTTAGCAGTTCCATGAAAAGTTGCTTCCCAATTTGTTCAACTTCTGATCTTCACTTAATGGGCTGTCTAGCCTTTTTTTTTAGTGCTCCAGTGGCAATGTAGTCTGCTGTGAAAGATAAGTCCTATACTAGAAAGGCAAACAAGCAGCAAAGAAATAGCTTCAACTACAATTTTTAAGTCATCTTCATATGTCATAAAATGCACAAATAAACAACCAAACAAAAAACAAACAAACCCCCCACACACAACTTCTTGCATGCAGTGATTCCAAAGAACAGAGGAAAGGCCTGATAACAGTTTAAAAAGTCTTGGTACTACTGAAAATACAGAATAACAGTTTCTTGTGAAGCCACACCGTAGGCACCGGCTCAGTGGCTTCATTTGCAAGAATCCTTCAAATCACTGTAGATCTCTGTGTCCACTGTTCAAGCTGACAGATCTATTTCTACCCGAGAAGAGTGAAGGGTAACAGTGTGTCTGGAAATATGGTGTCCTAGGCAAAGTTTCTGTCTGTGGGGGGTTTTGGGAAGACAATGATCCCCTCTGTCCCTTCGCTAGCACCTTTGTAAAGTGGAGGTATTGCTGGTCTAATGAGTGAAGGATTTGCTGTTTAATTAATTTGTAAGGTCTTGGAAAATGTTTTCAGTCTGTGACCTACAGACCCCTGCTACCTTTACCAATAAAAGGTTAAGGAAAACTGGTCAGCAGATGCTACGTAGAAACCTCTGCATATGGAAATTCTAAAGGGGGCCATACTTTTCATAGGAAATTTGTAGAGGTCCACAAATCAAAAAAGGCTGGAAAAAAGTAGCTTAGATCTCATCTGTTCAGATGAAAGGAGCTGCCGAAGACTGAAGTATAGGTATATATTAATACAGCATGATATTGCAACTAAAGAGCATTATACAGCAGCACAATGTTATAAAATAGTTCTATCCATTTAGTGTAATGGGGCTATAACAATAAAAAACATACAAAATCAAGCCAGAATGGGCTGTTTACTTTTACGTCTTAATTTCTAAAAAATGCTTTATTTGCAATAGGTAGTTGTTAATATTTTTAACAATTGCATCCTTGGAATTTTTAATCAGAGTTTGCAAATAGCTCCACACGCAGACTTGACTTAGGAGTAATAGCTGTGGATGATGGAGGAAGCACTGGAGTCATGTAGGGCATCTTAATATGAATACATGCATTAGGAAATTTTGCATAGATGTAACGTAGCCCCCGAGTGTAAAACTCACACACACTCCTCCTCCTTTCCTCTCTCTATTTCACTTATAGTCTCTCCCTACATTTGCTAAAACTAAAGATAAATCTGCTTGTTGCTAGACTGACACGTAAACAAAAAAAAACATTAAAATTTGTGAGGTCTAGCAGAAGGGAATGAGTGCATTTTGTGGGAGGGAGATAATAAGATTTTTTTTATATCAGCAAAAAATATTGGATGTAGATATCTGTGCAGTTGCTGAGCTTTTGTGTTCTGGGGCTAGGAGACTTGAATATTATTAAGGGATCAGTCACAAAGTGCATCAATCTGGCATGTACTAGAGCCAGATATCTATTTGCCAGGAACTGGAAAAAAAAAAAATCTCAGCAGGCTCACAGTTGAAGAATGGTGGACATCGCTTTGATTCAAGAAAGCCCTGGCACAGATATCTTCCTGGATATGGATAACATAATGGACTTTGGGGAACATATTAAGTCACTCCCCTGTGACTTGGTAGCAGCTCTGGATGTGAATTATACAACTCTGGATTGATATGTTAAGGACTTAACAATTTCTGTCTGCAGCATTTCCAACCTCCGAGTAAAGTGTTTGGTTACATTTATTTTTTCTTTCAGTTTGATGGCAAATTGCGCTATGCTATGCAATTATTTTTAAAAACCTGCAAATACAAGAAAGTAGAAATTAAAAGGAGGGTAGGAAGAGTGAGTGTGTGTGATGCACTGCATTTAATGTTCCCCTAGAATAAAGTGACACTTGACGGCCTGGCTTCTTTATTGATAGTATTTGTTTATAAGATGCAGGAATACTTGTTTTCAGCATGAAATAATTTTTGCAGTGGCTTCAAATGAAAATACACATTCAGTAAAAACAGAAAATCAACTGGGAACTCACCACTGCACTAAGACGCCCATTTAGACTCACAGCAACCCAGCACCCAAGAGCTCAGGAGGCATTCACAAGGAGCAAACTGCTTGATGGGCTCTGCTCTGGCTGAGTTTGGGCTGGTCTTCCTGGGATCCAGCTGAAAAATAGAGGTGTGTGTTGGTTTTTAATACCTGACATCAGCTGGTTATTGGTGCTGAATGGCAGGTGTTGGCAGTTAGGGTAAGTGAAGACATTTGAGACTTCCCTGGCCCTAATGGTTTTTAGTATCAGTTTGTTTTCTGTTATTTTTGTTTTGTTTTGTTTTTTTCTTGATGACAGGACTTGGATTTGATTACTTCAGTTTGATCATGTGTGTTCTTAGTGAACTTTACATCTTTATTTCCTTAGAAAACCAAAGTGCTTTTATTCTTACTGAGTGTGATATGCACAATGCAATGGAAGGCTGCGTTAGTTTCCATAGTTTCTTTTGTCTAATATAATTTCAACAACAGTTAAAGAAAATAGAGTGAATAAAGAAGGATTACAGGGTCCACATGTTGTGTACAATGGGGACAACTTCTTCTTATTGCTCTGTGGATACTTTACCTTCTATCCCTGACTTCATGGGCCATTATTTCTTTTTCATCCCACGAAAACCACCTCTTAGTCATAATTGCCAATGAAAAATACACTGTTTATGTAACAAAGTAACGTTGTTAAAACAACAATATATTTTAAACTTAAACCTTTTGCCCTCTTTCCCTCTAACAAAGGACCAGGCTGCCTGTTGGAGCATTGGGAAGTGAAGGCTTGGAGTTGGCATGACATGAGAGGACATCTCCCAAACAGAACATCCATCCATGTCCCACAGACCACTGGGGTTCGGAAGCTGTGTTTTCATAGCAATAGCTGAAAAAAGCTGTCTTTACAGGTGACTTTTGAAGAGGTGACTGAGATTCTGGGGAATATACGTGAAGGTATTGAAGTGATGATAGGAGCTTCTGCTGGAAAAGCAAAAGTTCAAAGAATGGCATATGTTTTTGGAGGGAAAGAAGTAGGACTGGAATTATGGGTGCAGAGACCGTAGGAGAAGGAATCTTGGCATTTTTGCATTTTAGGCTGCTCAACTTCCAGACAGGTGTGATTTACGTGTGATAGCTTTCCATCAGCATCAAGGAAAAAACAGTATGATGTACAAGACAATAATTAAGAGATTTATTCTGCATGATTGCACAAATATCAGTAAGGGGCTCAAAATTATATCATGACCAATTGCAGTTGCATCACACAGCCCATGATTACTGTGACTGTGCTCACAAAAGCACTGGAACAAGCAACTTCCATCACTCACCCCTGGCTGCCGTTGTTGGCTGAAAAAATCAGAGAACGTTTCTTTTGAAAGCAGTCTCTCATCTTCCATCATTCCACCTGGTCTGCCTTCTGAAATGTATGGTCCGTGGGGTGCAAGCATCAGGAGGGATATAACTGTCTTTCATGAGAATTCTTTAAGCTTTTCTGGACTAATACCCGTAATCTAAATGAAGAAAAAAAAGAACTATGCTTATAAATTCTGTCAGCAATGAGGAAATCTGTTAGCTGTTGAAAGTAACTATCTGGCATTTTAAAAAGCAGCAGTTTTCTATCTTGTTCTGTCACAGGGTCACTGAAAGTCAGAATCCGAAAGATCTTATCCAAGTAGATTTTCCCCAGCATCCTGGAGCCGCGTGGGCCAGGAGGGATGGTTAGTGAGTCGGATAATCCTGCCCTCCGCACATTATGCAGCCAGTGAGAAGGGCAAGTGTTCCAGAGGGAGGGACAGCGCCAGGCAGCCTTTGCGGAGGTGGCTTTTCTGGTAATAAGAATGAACTGGAGAATGAAGTGCAGCACCTGCGATAATGAGTCTTTTAAACCATTATGTCTAAACATTCTTCTCAGCCTTCTGAAAACATAACGATTCAGTTTAAGCCAAACAACAGCATTCAGCACAATATGTCTGAGGAAGAAAGCCGTGTATTCTTCTTGCATATGTCTTGGTTTTTTTTCTCTTTTTGGCAGACGACTCCAATTTTTATCTGATTTAAGAACATGTTATGAAAGTCTTTACAATAAAGGCACAAGTCCTGCAAACCTTCACACATGATTTTAATAGGTGTAGATAGGTGAATAAGGATTAGTAACACTCAGCCCTTCCTTAGCATTAGTGTGTGGGCTCAAGTTATGTTCTTGCTGTGAATTGGCAATGAGATGTAAAGCCTTTCGCCTCTAGGGCCGTGGTTCAAATGCAGCCTGGGTCATTGGTGGCTCTACACAAAACGAGGGGGCTGTTTCAGTCCAATTTCACCCTCTCCCTGTTTAAAAGACAGCAGAGAATTCAAGGTCGGAATGATCTCAGAGTCTCTCATCCTATTACAAATTGCTATTTTTTTGACTCACCATGCTATATTGTAGAGCCTGGAGACTTCTGCCAAGTGTGGAGCATGTTACACTAGATACTGTGAAAACACATGCAGGTCCACTTGTTTACAAACAAGAGACAGGGCAGGCAATGAGGGGAAGAGGGAGACGAAATGAAGGGTTTTTCCCAGGGGACAGCAGCAATGCCCAGAGCAGAGCCCACCTTTCTGCACAACCTGACCACGCTGCTCCCTCCTTCACCAGCAGCTGCGGGTTAAACACTGATGGGAAATGTGTCCTTGGACTTTTTCTTTCCAGCAGGTATCCCGCGTGACTGTCAACCTAGCAGTTTTTATGGTATTTTTTTTTAGTAAGGTGGGGATAATATAAAACAAAATGTATGACAGTTGAAATGCATTAGGCCCAACAATATTAATGGATGATAATGTATACGGTAGATCATTTTATCACACCATTTACATGTAAGTTTGTTTGGTGTATTATCTTTGACACAGTGGAAGATTCATAGATCAAGAGAATTGGTGTAACCCAATTTCATATGTTTTGTTGGATCTTCGAACAAAAGTGGATGCATTTTGAGTATACATTAAGCAAGTGCTGCATGAAGAACTTCCTCACGACACCTGGCACCTACTTTTATGGCTTATTTTGTCAGATTGTTTCTTCTATTCAAAGATTAATTTTCCCACTTGCTGAATTTGTTAGATCTTTGAACATTTCAGCCAACGAAGAGGTTTTCAGATCTGAGTTTTCTCAGGATTAAACACTTCTGTAGCAGAAAAAACACTACTCAGTCAATACAGACAGACTTGTTTGAAATCTAGCATTTGCTAAACAAAAAAGGTTAAACTTCTATTAAAAAAAAGTCCAAAACTAAATGTCCCTTGGCTTTCAAACATGCCAACTGTAACTAAATGGGTATTGAGCTCATGCACTTACAAAAATGTTATTTTATCCTAGTTTTAAATTTAAAGCAAATGTTGGCTTATCATGTGTATGACTTGAAATCAAGGTGTATGCTGTTGCCTAATGCAGGAGAAAGCTCTTCAGAGGTGTGACACCGCTTCTCCATCAAAGTATGTCCCCTGTCCACTGCAGGGCTTCTCCCTAATACACGCACATCCTTATGCTAGACACAGCTTGTCAATTCACACCGTTTCTATCAGTCACTTCCCTTGGCAAACGATGACACAAAACAAACTTCCCTGGGACTTTCTGTGTGCTTAAATTAGAGATGAGGTGTTAGCATCCTCAAAGCATTCCAAAGCCCAGGTTGTACTGAGCAGCACAACTGAAAACGAGCACAATTGTGGGATAAACCAAAGCACGAGATCCAAAATCCCACTGGCGAGGCACACAATGATCTGGATTAAACCCAAGCTTTGTTCTGTGTGCCTAGTATGAACTCTTGCAAGCTAACTCTTGGTCGGCCAGACTTGATGACATCCCAAACCACAACTCAAACACCCACAGGCTTTTGCTAACTTTTATGAAGTCCTTTCCCAGTATATTGGAATTTTGGCAATTTTTAACCTGGAAGCAGGACTGTACTGGCATATAGATGGCAGGGTTTTCTTTCTCTGAGACTTCCAGCCCAGCCTGGAAAACACCAAAGCCTCAAGTGCTTATTTGGGACCACATTCTGCCTGTTCCCCTGGGGTGCTGCAGAGGGCTCTGTGGTGGGAGAGGGAGAGGTGAGCAGGGCTGGTGGTGGGGCCGGTGCCTGTCGTGGCAGTGGGAAGACTGGCTGCCCTCCTGCCTCAGGAGCACAAATGAGCCTGCACAGAGTTAGGGACAAACCTCCAAACCTCTTTAAGTTCAAGCATTTAAAACCCCACAAACCTAAAAATTAAAATTAAGCCCAGACAAATGTACAAAAAGGCAAGGCAAATGCTTAAAAAAATTGAAAGGAATAAAGGATTTTTTTTTAAGCTATATCCCTGTTACCTTTATTTCTCCTCAATGAAGTGATATTTCTTGATCCTCAAAATCCCCCTTCCTTAATGAGGTAAAGCATCAGATTATGAAGAACATTTTTTAATGAGAATTCAGGGACATTTCCAGGTTGGTTGGGAAGTATGAAAGTATTTAACCTCAGTTCAATGGACTGCCCTTTATTAACATTTTTCTTCTAGTGCCACTCACATAACTGCCCTTTCACAAGCCCCGTCTCAACCATTTGGTACTTATAACTTGGTTTTAGCCAGAGGGTGCATTGCAGAATACAAATCAATCATTGGCTTTATTTCTTGTGACTAAAGGATTTCATAGACAGTATCTTTGTGGACAGAGCTGTCTCTAAGAAAACAGGACTCAGTGATTAAAATGTGGCCATTTTTCTCTCCGTTCAGCAGTAAAAGGCTACCAGAAGAAGAGTTCAGAAGACCATTCGGTGAGTGATACAGCATTAACAGTGCAGCACACCTCTGCTCAACTGAGCATATGCATATGTAAACAATGCTGCTATCAAACACCATGCTTTGTCAAAGATTAAACATGTCTTTAGAGAACGGGAACAGTGCCATGCTAACACCTTAGCAATACAGGCCAAGTGGCAGGACAGTTGGCCTCCCCATTGGTTTGTCATGAGCTTGTCTTGGAAATATTCTTATAGAAACAATAGAGTGTCCCTTTCTTGGGTTCCTGTCCATCGGTTGCTCTGGACAAGCTGCCAGTGTACCACTTACTGCCAATTCTAGCAGTGCTTTTGTCATGTGGACACTTGCCCACTAGGAAATGGATTGAAGCCACCCATAATACTTTAAATATGCCATTGTCTAAGCTCCAAGTGCTAATGGTAGTTAATCACACCAAGTCTGGCCTGGCCTGGAGTCTTGCAGGAACTGCATCCATGCTACCCACTGTTATATTTCAGTCAATCTGTTCTACCTATCAAAAAATAATATTTGTAGTACACCTTCTTAATGCAAGAGGAATACGTTTGCATTTATCCATTGCACAGAGGAAGCAGAGCCATAGCTAGAACAGAGGGAGCAACACAATTTTAACTGAGAAAATAAAGGTGAACCCTATGAAAAATGCTGATGGGATTTTGTTATTCCTGTGGGACAACAGAGACATCCCAGAGACTCACATTCAGCAAAGCACATTAAGCTGGATTCCCAGCCTTTGGAGAAGCAAGAGCAGGTTCCAGGTACAACTCTGAGCACATGTTTTGAAGAACTGGCACTTACAGACCACTGTGCAAAGTTTAGACCAACACTTTTGACAGTAGGACACTAAGTCTCAGGCACAGCGATGAGAAAGTCTGCAACCCATTGGACACGCACTAAACTCTGTCCCTCAGCCATGGGACACAGAAGAACTTTTTTAAAGAAAAGGCTTTTCTTTCAGGGCCCTTCCCTTGCCAGTCTCCTGATGCCAACATTCATTAACATCCCAGCGCAGATGCACTGTACCTGCTACATTTGGATGCACAGCCAGTGCTCACCCTGCTTGGGCACACCAGAAATGCTCAAAGGCAGCCAAGAAAAAAAGAGAAGAAAGAATGTCCGTTAGGAGACACAATGTAATAGTTACAGATTCCCATAGAGGAGCACCAAGTTTTGAGGTTGAATCCCTGTGTTTGTGTCTCACATCTCGTTTTACAGACATCAGCCCCCACAGATTCGCAGCACTTGGCAGGGCAGAAGAAGTCAGTAGATTCAGTGTGAGTTTCGCTGCTGGCCTTCACGGAGCCAAGATTTCATTCAATTTTAGTACTGAGTTCACTGAGGTTCATAAGCTAACACACTTGCAAATAAAGGCAGCGCATTAGCCTCTGTCTTTCTAGGTGTTTTAGTGACACATGTCATGGTCTCAAAGCATTACAGCAGAAATAAAAGATTTCGGTCTTGCAGACTTGAACCAATGCTATGGGAACAAATGAAGGAGTAAGCACAGCTTATGAGAAATGCAAAGCAGGTTAACAATAACTGTCTTCACCAGAACAGAAGACTCATCTGGAAGCATGCTTGAATATCAGCTATTAGAGCTGGAAGTAATCTTGCAGTCTTGAATATGTACAATATTCTGCTAAGAGGAATTCTAGCATGATGTAAAAAAGCTGGATTTCTTTTCAATTTGTTTGTTCTGTTGTTTTCAGCTACCTATCTAAACTGCATAATCCAGTTTTTAGTAGTCAAGTTGTTTGTTGACCAGTTCTTTTGCCTAAACCTTAGTAGTGTAAAATGAACTATCACACATATGAGCCCACACAAACCACTCAGTCACTTCTGGCTTGGGAAGAGCTGAGCCCAAGATGAGCAGATAAACTTGGGGTACATAAATGGCATGATACATTTGCCCTGTGCTTGACCCCTTATCTGGGCACCTGGTATAGCAAGAACTCAGACCTTTGGCCTGACCCTGCCAGGCTGGTCTTGTGTTTGCATCTCTGCCTTGTTTGTGCTTATCTGCAGACCACTGGTAAACTTCTGTACAACTTCCCCCAAAATGTCTTTTAAGAGCTTTAAAGTATCATGAACTTTTACCTTGCAATTTGTGCAGATTTTCTGAACTTCAGAAGAAACTATAAGTCATGACATTTGCTGAGGAACACAGTTCATAAGAAAGAGCAGGTGGGCCTGTCTCATGAGTGTGCGTGTGAGAGAGGGAGAGAAAAAAATGTGCATGTGAAAGTAACTTTGTGTATAAAGCAGATATTTTCCATGACATATGTTGATGAATTGAATTCTGTTAATTTATAAACTATATTCAGAGCTGGTAGAATTTAGTAGTGTTTCATGGCCAAATCTTGTGAAAGGACTGGGAAAAATCTGTTCCAATTTATTTTACACTCTGCAGTGATTTTCTAACTAACTGTGTGTGAATTATTATATTTCGATCTGTATATAGAGCACTGAGCACTTTGGCCCCAGCCCAGCAAAGCAGTTAAAGGAAATGTCCTGCTGAATTCACAAAGACTGTTTGCATTCTTAAAGTTAAGCATGTGCTTAAGGGCTTTACTAGATCATAACCAAAGATCTCAGGAGCAGTTGGCAAGACTGATACCACAGAGAATAGAAGAAGAGGAAAACAGCAAGAAAAATGTCAATAGATATATTGACGTGAATTTGGAATGGTGCTTAGCATTTGAGCACATTAAGAAGAGAGAGATCTAAAAAGCCCAAAGTATTTGAGTGTGTTGAATTTTTAAAAAAATATTGCTTTCTAACAGTCGTATATCAAACGTCGACTTTTAAAGGAGAGAAACATTGCAACGTATGTTACACCATTCTCATCATATTATGTTGCTATGTATAATGCTGCAGCAATTTTTAGCACACAAAACGTTAATCTCATCCTGCTTCTAAACTACATGCAGATCACACTGTCACCGAATGAGCAACCCTGGAGATCATCCACTGCAGCCCCCGAGCAGGGACAGCTACAGCAGGTTGCACATGGAGTTGGCTGTTTCCAGGGATGAAGATGCCACAGTCTCTCTTGATCACCTGTTGCAGTGTCTGACCACCCTCGCAAAGAGCTCAGTATCTTCCCCTCTCAGTGGTACAAAGCTCTTGTCGGTAGTCTCATAAATTATTAGACCTTCCTATGCACAAGCTCTGCTTTACAACAACAACTAGATCCCAATACTTCCAAAGGATTAGTCACAGAAGTGAAAAACAGACATAGGGATTGGACTAGATGATCTTTTGAGGTCCCTTCCAATCCCAAACATACTGTGATACTGTGATACTGTGATAGGCATAAGTGGTTTCAGGACTTCAGTTGGCAATTCCAAGTAAGTTCACCAAAGCTGTAGTATAAATGGAAAAAAAAAAAAACCATCAAGTAAAGTTGTACTGTAGGATTCACAAATTCATTACACAGATATCACATTTTTCCTGCTTGAAATTTAGGGGATTGTGGTTCTTAATCCTGTGGCAGGTTTGAAAAATATCCATTTTTAGCTGTGGCACTTGAGGGCTTTCAAGGACTCACTTGTGTTATGCCTCCTTAAATCTGAGTGTATTTTCTCACTGATTTCCATGACAGCCATAATTTCACTCTTTCGTTTAAAAAGTACAAAGATCCAGCGCTGGTAAATTGTATAGAAACAAGATTGAACCCTTGGTGAACAGCAAAACACATGAAGGCAAAGGTGCATGATAAAATGTTTTATCTGTGGCCTGGCAATTGTTACAGAGATAGCATTTTATATGTGCATTGCGTTTAGTCACTCAGTACTCATGTGTGTAATACATATTTTTTTACTTAGTAGTTTATCTTCCAAAACTGTATTGCATTTTTCAATGAGTCAGCTTGTTACAGTGCGTCCTGCAATTTGTGAAGCAAATGAATTTTTTCATTATGACATGAATATACTTCATTCATTTATGTGTCTCCGTTTATTTATGATAATACTTCACAGGAGATGAGTGAATATTCTATAATACCTTTCAAGAGGTCAATGTAGTCTTAACAATAGTGTCTTCACTCTGCATAGACTAGTAAATCTTTGCTGAGGGGCGAGGTGGCTGGGGTTTGTATGCTCATCATGACCTGCGTGGATTAGCGAAGAGCAAAGGTTCCAGTGAATGTGTATGTACAAACATACATCTATAGCGACCTCCGGGGCATGCTTAAAGCTCATCTGTTTCCCTCAAGGATTTGAAAAGATGGGGAGGAGGATTAAAAGAGTGGTAAATGAATAGAAAAAAAGAGGACTCTCGACTTCTAATTTGCTGGTCTTGTTAGTAAGAGAGAAGTTGCTTTTGTTTAGTTAGCGTGGAGCTGCTGGGGGGTATTTGCATCTTTTGCTAAAATAAGGCATCTAGAAAGCAAATGGAAAAAATAATTCTCTTGTTTTTTTGTGAATTTAAAGACAGTAAACAATTGATCTGCCCTCAAGTGCACAGCTACCTAAAGAAGAGAAAAAAAATAGTGTCTGTATTGTACATAAGTGGCTATAATATGATTTTAAAGTAGAATTAAGCCAACTTGACTTGACGCCTTCCTTCTTTCTCTCCCAGTGCCAGCTTTTCAAAAGTTTTCGAGCATCCATATTCTCTGCCATGTTTTCAGAGTGGCCCAATGGCTACCAGAGCTGCCATGGGCATCCCTCTCAGCAGCAGCGCTGGTTCGCGATGTTCCAGTGGGACCAGACAGCGCGGTGGTGGAACATGGACTTTCAGTGGACGGCTGAGCCCATCTCAGAGGGTTTTTCCTGACACTACTTCTCCTTCCTCTGCACCATGTCCCTTGCATCAGGCTCAGCGCTGTTTTGAAACAGCCCATCACAGGGTAGAAAACTCAACTGGCGAAAAATGTGAACAGTTTTCTAGTGGCTGAGTGAGCTGAACCGCTTGACTGAAGAGTGAGAAGGGAGGGGGAAGACAGGAGACAGCAGCAAGCCACTATGTTAGAGCCACTTTCTCTTGAAGTCTTATCCTAAGAAAGAAACTCTAGGTAAGTATACCTGCAGGCAATGAAACTCAGGTCTGTTTTTCTCAAGTGCTCAATGCTTCTGCTGACTCCCATGGTGACACCTTAACCGACACATTCTCAGAAGGACTTAGTTTTCAGTGAGCACCCAGGGTGCTGAGGCCTTTAAAATTCCTGTTCTCTTCCTTTGCTGCCTACTTGGGAAATGAGCTTTTTGTAAAATTCCAGCTTTGCTCAATAAGTAAAGCTTCTTAGTTAACTGCACTAGCTGAGGGAAAGGCATGGATCTTTAATACACTCTACTAGTATTTGCTAGAGCAGGCCAGGCTGATTATAAAGTGTCTCTGCATGAAGGAGGTCAGTGCCTGAAATCTCCTCCTAATTTGAGGCAGAGCATGGGACATGACATACTGTGAGATGATGGGTCAGCCTCCCGACCACAGCCAGGACATGCACCTCTTCTCTGAAAATCATTGCTTTCTCTGTTCAGACATCAGTGCCCACAGCTAGGCAGAGCTCCTTAAAACCATATTCTGACTTTTGATAAAATTGTAAGCACCATGCTTGGACTCAAGAAGATGTAAAGACATTGTCCAAGGACTCAGGAAATGATGCAATCTGCAAACCATTTACTACCTGTGTGTTTTACCCTTGGATATTGCCAAGGTGCTTAACTCAGCTTTATGGACTCCCCATTAAACTTATCTCATTGTAAAACAGTGTTTCTTTAGGGAGGGGAAAACATTTCAACCTTAAAAGATTCGAATGAAAATCCCTGAGGATTCATACACACTGGGAAGTTGCACCAGTTTGACCTAAACAAACTGGTGATGTGAAAGTGGGTACAGCAGCCCTGGGGGTTCAGCGCACCCCGCTTTCACTGACATAGAATTAGATGATGAAGGCTTCACCATTCCCACCTCTCCTCGTGAAAGTTGGTAGAAAGGGAAATATGCCAGGGCTTCAGCCACTTGGGTGTAAAATCTGCCATATTATCACAAACCACTGAGAAAGGCACTGGAATATATATTGGGGTGGGACACAGGTGGTCACACCGGTGCTCTGACAATCACTGAGAAAACCTCCACAGGCCATGAGACAGGGAGACACTTCAGGGTGGTTTAGCTGAAAAAAAAACCACATCCTTATAGGCACCCATGCTTCAAGGGTGACGAGTCCATCTCTGGCAGGATGGGGGCTTTGTGGTGGCTACAGCCCCTGCGCCCCTTCCCCTCACACCCATCCGTCCCAGGCTCCACGCTTTCTTCTCTCTCTTTGCCCTCGTGTTTTTCAGGGCTATATGAGAAGAGTAGAGCACAGAAATGAAAAGGCAGTGTATTGCAAAGAAGCTATTTGACTCGACATGTTGAAGTTTGGCCTCCAGCACCTGCCTCTCAGAGGTGAAGCGGTGGTGACATCTCCTTCCCTCCCCACGCTGCCTCCATGCACTCAATGTCCTCCTTTTCCTTGCTCATTAACACTGACTTGGTAATGAACATTAAACTGCAATTTAGAGCAGACAAAAGAAGAGTCTATAGGAGAGCAGGAGCCACAGGACCGGGAAGCAAAAGCACTGCTCAGCTGACCTGCTTACCCTAAAAGCTCTTGGACAGCTGACGGCTTCAAGTTTGGGATGGTGCTTGGAGCTTCCCAAGTAGCTCCTAGCCTAGGCAGGGGCAATAGCTGCTGGATGCTCCTCCAAACCTTGCCCTCGGGTATGAGGAGCAGAGTCTGCCCCCTGTCATCTCCTGTTCTGACCTACCAAGTCTCTAGGTCATGGGACTGGTTTCTCAGGCTGGTGGGGATGGGTTGATGGGAAGGGTCATCCCCACTCGGCTGTCCTTGCTGAGCTGTGGCACCTGGGCCTCCCTGCTCCAGAGGCCAAGAGCACTATAAAATGCATATGCATCCTCAGTTTTGCATGAAAAAACTCAGTGTTGTGAAATTAGCTCTCCAAAATAGGACCTGATAGCTCCGTTTGTGTGGCCTCAGGCTGATGCTGGCTGAGCCATAAATATCTCACAGCCTTTCGATATGAGACCAGCCTAGCCCATGGGCATGCTGGAACGTGCTTTGGGGAGGAGGGGGATGTCTTCATTCCAGGCATTGCAAACCGGCACAGCTCCCTGCTATCTGAACTTGCTGCTTCCTTCCTACTGGTAATTTGTTCCTTCCTGTAGCTGATTTGTACCTCAATTTTCCTGCTATCTTTAACGTTAATTCATTGTGTTTTGTGTTACAGAATGGTGTTTAAAGACTGGTTCCTGGACTAGCATTAGCCAGTGAACAACCAAGTGGGATACTTTGATCTTTTCTTCAAGGGTTTGGGTTTGAAAAATTAGCTTGTTATTACTTTTTTTTTTCCTTGGAAATCATGGAGGATAATGCAATATGGTCACAGCACTTGTGGATGGATATCCTTGTCTGGGGAAAAGAGGGATGAAGAGGAGACTTTTGATCTTGACTTGCCATTGAGAAAGATTTAGCAAAGACGCATGATTAGAGCACTTAAGTGGAGAAGCAGTTTTGACCTAGAGTTAAGAATATTTTTGACATATTATTTTAATATAGTTAACTAAGGCTAAACTGTGTCAAGAAATTTGAATGAAAAAGGTAAGTGTAAAATGAGAACAAAGGCAACTTGGAGACCACGACAGGGAAGCAGGCTGAGGGGACAGGTAAGCCCAGTAACTTGATCGGGGGACAGGACACAATTAAAAATCTTCCAGTGGCTCATTTATGGAAAGGTGTGAGAGAGAGAGAAGAGCCTTTCCTGACCACATCTATTCCTGTGAACCTGTGTGGTCTTAAACTCATTTATATGGAGCACTGCAAGCAGCATAACCTGAATTAATGCTTTGAGACAGAAATGAAGCCACTAATGGACAAAAGGAAGCGTGAGTCTAATGGTTCAAACACAGTGCTGGAGAGTCAGGAGACCAGAGCAGTTTTACCTGATTTAGCTACTGACTCATCTTGAGAGACTGCAAGGAATTCACTTGTATCAAAACTGTTGCTGCTTTTGGCTTGGGATCCATTTTTCTGATGTTTCAGCCATTTTGACCACTGCAACCTGCGCTCCCGTGTGCCACGGCTGCCTCATCTGGAGGCCATGAGCATTCATTCATTCATTCATTCATACTAGCGTAGCCCTATGAACCTCTGAGGGGAAAGGGCATAATATTATAATTTAAATAATTTACTTTAAACTTTGGCTCAAGGGACAGCATGGCTATTAAGTAATGGCCTTTGTAATCTAGCAAGCCTTTCCTGCCCTTCCCTGTGACGGATGCTGTATTTAACACTTCACCTGGCAAAGAGCAGAACAATTTTCCCCCGCTTACCTTAACAAGGCAAATCTTTTACTCGCCACACCAGAGACAGGCTGGCCACTTTGATTGAGATGGCTCTACAAGGGCTGTACAAAGGATGATTCAGGAATAGCTTTGCTAATCCTCAGAGTCTCCACCAGGCGATTCTGCGGTGTCCAGGTATTGCCACCAGCAGACGGCTTCAGGCTCCTGTCTGCCCATCAGGGCTCCTGTTAAAACAAGCACAAGCTTACACATAGTCATACATTAAAGGCGTAATTACAAACAAACAATAAGCTTGTGCAAACTTGTTTTTGGGTAATGCTGTTGAGGATCATTTGGTTTCTAGGGGTAAGTTGGGTGCATTTGAATCTCTATCTTCAAAAAAGGCTGCGTTTATTGACAAGTTTGGTGCCTGTAATGTTGCCACACGTGCCACTAAGAGCACTTAGCGTGCTTCAAAAAAAGAAGGATATTTATACAGACATACAGCTTATGTAGTGGTTTATGGAAAAAAAAAAAAAAAAGGAAAAGAAAACAAAAAAACTCGCAAGCCTCTCTTTGTAGGCAAACCATTTGTTTTTAGAGGTAAGGCGAACCAAGATCTTGCTGGATTTTGACCCAAAGATACCTGTTGAGAAGTTTCTTGTGAGGGAGGTTTGTGAAGTATGTGGTGTTGAGAGCACTCAAGAGAACAGCAGCCACCAACTCTATCCTCCCTGCCTTGTCCAGTGATGTACACAGCCCGGGACATGCTATGGAGGGAATTTATCCACACCACGGCTGAATGCAGCTCTAGCTTATGTCTTTCTTCACAGCATTGGCTGCTGATTCCTGTCAGAGAAGGCACTGGATGAAGTGTGTCCTGTCTCAGGCGTGATCTGGCATGGCACTGCCTATATTTTCCCACAAGCAAGACTCCCACTGACATCGGTAGAAGTTTAATTCCAGAGGAAGTTGAATTTCTAGCTAGTTAATCTGCTTCAAGCCTTCCTACATGAAACACAAGGGAGCGACGCAGTCCCTCCACCTCGGGAGTCACATCTCCTCACACCATGGCTGAACTTGCCCCAAGGTCTACTGTGCAAAAGTGGAGCAAGCCCGAGCCACTTTTACAACGTCAGTGAAGTTTCACAGCCTCGAGCAGTCATTATTGCAGTGGGTCGTACCCCTGAGGTAAATTATTAATAATAATAATATGTTATTTTTGTTAAACTTGACATCTCCTTTCATCTCAGCCCCATGCTTATCAGGAGCTCTGCAACAACAAAGAAGGAAAGTTTTATTTCCACATTTCCATCCCTTCGTCTCATCACGCTGCGTCTGCTTTGGGGAGTGAAGAGTAATCTGTGGAAAGCTTTCATGCTCTCAGACCTACCAAAACATGCAATATTAATTGGGATTATTAATTGTATTTACTGCACTAGCAAGTCTAACCTTGTTAAAGGCCAGTGTGAAGATGTGGGATCATTTCTGTCATTTGGAACATCCTGCATGCTACCTCCTCTCAGAAATCAAAAGCAAAATTACCTCACTTTTGTTAATCACCCTTTTTCTTACAAGATTTTGCCTTTTGTTTAGCTGCACTTCACAAGGAGAAGGTGTGTTTTCTGTGCTGCTTTGAGATCTTGGCAGTTAATGGAACTCTTTGATTTTTAAATAAGAGTTATTCCTCTGAGTGTACAGTATAAACCTAACAGGCAAGGGACTGTGCCTTTAAGTTCATCAGTTTTCCCAGTGCTGTACTGGAAGGATTGGACTGAAACTTTAAACATTTCTAGCCATACCTAGCATATGTATAATTTATAAGCCACACACCGTTTGCTGTCAAATAGGCGATTGATCTGACTCGGATCTCGTTAATTATCCTCCACATACATTATACGTTAACAGATCTTCAGTATACTGTGTATCAATATTAATAAGATTATAAAACACTATTGATAATTAGGAAGAGAAAGAGACCAGGCCTTTGATTCACTCTGTTACTAACGCCCCTGCATCTCTAGATTAAAAAGAGACCACTTTTCGTTTAATAATATCAGATCAGTACATCCATCTTCTAAAATGCTTTATTAAGAGAAAGCTAAGATTTGCATCCCTATGCAAGGGGCTATTTGAAATTGATTATGGAGGCATCATTGATGTGTGAGAAATTTGTTTCTCTGTCTTGTCTAAAGGGGGGCCTAATAGGTGGGAGGGATTTAAGGTGGAGCACTGCACTCTTGGATCTTTGATCAGGAAATTTCTATTTTTCTTTGTCAGGCTATATTTGGTAAGCCAGATTGTCTTGTTTCAGAGGAAATTAAATGGGATATCGTATCACTTCCTTTTAAAAATAACAACATCTATGTTATCGCACTCCAAACGAGAACAGTGGAATTAAATAACAATATTTGTCTTTAAATTATTTTTATTACTTTTCATATTTTTTCTTTTTCCTCTGACCTGCCTTTTATGTTTCCATTAAGCTCATTTGCAACAAGCAACCCAGAACAACGAGCTGCTATCGAAGGCTTTGAAGCACTTCATATCCAACTTGAATCAGGCAAACTTTGCTTTCTTAGAAATTTCATGCTACAGGGGAAGGAAAAATCACTGAAGGATGATAGAAATAGGCACAGAATAAATTCAGGTTGCCACACGACTGGTCCATTGGGAAACTGTATAGCAACATACTGGCTTGGAGACCAACGCTGCGGCCAAGCCCAGGTGCTTTTTCTATCGCTTTAGAAACATGATTTTACCTTCAAGCACAAGACCTCCTTCTGCCTTGCTGCCAATGTTCAGCGGTCACCACAGGAGCCAAATCATTGTCTTCATTGCACCTCAGAGCATCTCTTCCCTGGGTCAACTCGCACAGTGCCAATGTGGCCAAGCAGAGAGTTCCCAGGTTCTCTCCCTGCTCCGGAGCAATTCCTCAGGGCATCCTTCCTTCTCTGACATGGGCTCGGCTCCCCTGGGCTGGCCAGCGATAGGAGACCTCATTCCAGCCACCGCAGATATTTTAACCATTGTCTCCCATGACACTAATGAGATGGGATATTTCTCAAATATCATGCTCAGGGCACCAGCAGCCTCCGCATGGGTGCTCATGCTGCCACCCAGAACCATGGGTTCTAGTGGAAGATACTCAGTGTGAGTGGCAAAGGGAAACTGAGGAAAACTACCCCAGCTTGGACAGGAGTTTTGCTCAGAGGAAATTCACACTTGTATCTCCCTGCAAGGTAGCCTGGTAGATTCTCATTTCCCATGGTAATTCTGCTAAAACCCAAAATAAAAACATCAGTTTCTGGCTTCCAGGAAAGCTGCCTTATATATAATTTGTCCATTCCCCAGAGCGCTGCGATTTTCAGGCAAGCTGGGAGAGATTGTGGTTCACAGGACTGGGAAAGGCTTTGAGATGAGGGAGGTTCCATGCTTCAATATCCAGAGCAAGGTCTTGGGAAAGTCCCTTTGTCTGCCTGTGACATCCATCACACTAGTGAGGGCTCACAGGGAACACTTGGGTACAACCATGGGGTGCAGGACAAATGCCCACAGTACCTAAAATGCTGGTGGGAGCCCCTTGGCACAAATGCCAGCTGAAGAAAGGCCACTGAACAAGGTAATAACTTTTAAACTGCTCAGCTTGCCACATCTTATTTGGTCTGAAACTGGGGAGGGAGCACTCAGGTGAGACACGCGGGTGGGGGAACACAGGAAGAGAAGACAACCTGCTGCAGCTGGGAGCAGGTACATAAGCCCAGATTAAAATTTACATACTAGGCATGTAAGCAACATAAAGGGCTTTCTGAGGACCTGAGCTTGCTACAAGAGGAGAGAAACCTGGGAAAATGAGATGAGGCAACATGATGTGAAAGAAATGTTCTGGATTAACCTCTCAGATGCTTGTGCCCTTCTTCTTTCTGGAGGGAGCCTTGAAGGAAACTGTAGAAAGAGCAGCAAGAGACAACAATGTAAAATGGAGCCTAAAGGCTCAGAAAGGAAAACACAGGGTAAAGCAATAAAAGTGCAGCGAGACAACACAAAGAACTGTAATTTTACTTCCTGATCCTGGAAGGCACAATGGCTGGCAGATTTTCCTGGTATTCCCGCAAGCCAGGTGTGTGGCGGGCTATCAGGGCAGCAGGGCTCCCCCGTGCCAGACTCTGCCTAAAAACTTCCCACAGTTTCCCTCTGCAACAGGCAGCTGGCCCAGATGGACCACGGAGCATCTTCCTGAGCCAAAGCTCATTTCTGGTGGCAGAGCTGTCCCCAGTCACACCAGGCATGAGCCCAGGGCACTGAAGATCTGGCTAAGCCACGTCACATCCATTCACACTAGTTTTGCGTAGGGTTCAGGACATAAACAACTTGCTATGTGTTTCTGGAGATGCACCGTTGCTGCACACCGCGTACATTGCATAGCCTGTGCGTGAGCGCAGTAGCACTTGCATGCACAAGGATGTTTACAAAAGGCAGCAGGGAGGTGCCTGAGGTGTAATTTTCTCACAAGGAAGGAGCTCATTCTCTTAGGCCCACAGACATTTTGTTAATTTCTTATAGTTCAGGACATGTCCATACACAAAAACCTAAAAATAAATCCCCAAACAAACAAAAAAAAACCAAACAACCAAACAAACCCAACAAATCAACAACAAAAAACACACCCCCCCAAACCAAAAACACCCCCCAACCACAACAAACCAAACCAAACACCCCCCAAAAAGTTTTACAAAATAAAATAAAAATCAAAAACCCAAAACAAACAAGCAAACAAAACCTACCAACAAACAAACAAAAACCCCAAACCAAACCACACAGGGGAACAGAACTATTTTCATTAACAACATTGAGAAGTGAAGATATTTACAACACTGGAAGTCAGCTAAAGAAAAAAAATGAAGATCCAGTTTAGATTTAAAGAACTAAGAGTATCCCAAGTTAATGCATTCATGTGAACATATTTTCAAATGGAAATCCAAGACAAAGAGAAAGCATCCAGAAATTTGGGATTCCACCCTGCCTTTGCCATTGGCTCTCTGGCGACCACCAGGGCATCACCTGCTCGCTTTTCCTCTTGGCTGCCGTGCACTGCAGAGCCTGAGCAAGCCCGGCCTTCAGACTTCACTCAGACTCTGAAGCCTGGTGCTGCACCACAGAAATCTTCAACTGCCTTGAACTGGGAAACAACGGCCAGGAGAAATCCCTCAGCTGAGCAGGTTGATGTATGGCAGAAACACATGCTGAGAATGCAGTTAAATGCTTGTCTACCACCTTGTGCAAATGAAAGAGCTGTTGATGTAATCAGGGTCATAGCTGAAGGCTGCTGGCATGGGAAGGGTTTTGCTGATCAGTCTTATCCACAGGGATGAATGGGTGTTGAAACTACTACCTTGAGTCATGGGTCCTGCCAGCTTTGGGCTCAAATGTGTTATAGGAAGAGCATGGAAGAGCTTGTGTCCTCTATGGCACTGCTGTCTGTAGCTGTGCAAAAGCCTTCTGCCTCTCCAGCTCTCAGACTGGGGCTATTCACTACAAATCAAAAGAGAGAGGGGAGAAGAAAACGTGTATGATTCTTGGTATCATCACAGCACATGCTGAAAATGAGATCCTTGGAGGCAATGGCAGCAGCCTATACTTACTCAAATTAGAGCGGTGGTTTAATGCAACAGAGCCTTTCTGATGGATCATGACAATTTATGGTGTGGAACCATTACGGTGGCAATGACAGGAAGAATCCGTCGTCACAGAGATGATACTCCAGGTGTTTGTGTAGCCCGGAGCAATTTTTACATGGCCCCTTGACATGGTACCTCCAAACAGCTCCATTGTGCCAGGATTTGCATGTTATTAACCTGCTCAGCATTACTACATCAGAAGGAGTACAAAACAGAAGGAAAATAATATCCCCATTTACGCTTGGGCATGGGCATTTTTCAACCCTGGCAGCATTTTAACCTCTATCGAAGAAGAACGGTTGCTTTTGTGTTGAGTGGAGAAACCCTGAAGATGAATATGCAGTGTGAATAAACACAGCAAAACCTTGGCGGTTCTGCACTTAAGAAAAACAATGCTCGGGTCATTTGAAACAATGAGGGTTTTCTCCCAGCTTGAGATTTTGTCTGACAAATTTCAGAGAGAAGAGATTTTTCTCTCCCCCTCCTCTAGCCCTGAGACATACTGCAAAAAAATGCGTGCACACGAGTCGTTGTCACTGGGAATGTACCAGCCTTCCATTAACATTGCTCTCCATAGGATGGCGGTTGGCAGGAGTGCTCATTTTAAAATCCAAAGGCTCATGTCTAGTGCTCCAGCCCTTATTCCCCTGAGTTTTTTCAAGCCACTTGAGCCACTTGTCTGGAGCCTGCTTGCTTTGATCTCCTCCCGCATCGAACGTGTCTGGAGAGAGCTCTGCAAGGGGAAAGCATGAATCGAATCGTACGCTCCCATCTCGAATCTTGCCCATTGCAAAGCCATACCAGGAAATTGAGGAAATGTTCCAGGTTTAAGCTTTCTACCCTTAGCCAGAAATTAAAACCCCTTCATTAATCCAATCTTAAATCTCAACTAGGTGCTGCTTAAAGTGGTAATAAATATTTCATACCGATTGTGTTGCGCTCCTTGCTGTGTTTATTAAATGGAGTTTCTCATAATTCCAGTTATTCATTTTAATAGGTCAGGACTTGGCTGTGATTTAAACAGACCACTGAGGAAACAGCCGTGGTTAAACATTGTAACAATATGGATTATTAATTTAATTGGCCAGCTATTACTTGTTTTGACTCTGTGCTAACACATTTAGCTCAGTCTCTTGTGGCCTATAAACCACAAAGGTCATGACTTCAACATTCAGAAGAATGGGAAAAAGAGAATCAGGGCTGAGATTATGAGGAAAAATAGAGAAACAGTGTGGGGAAGACAGAGTGGGGAAGGCTAAGGGCTTGCTGGAGGCAGTGCAGGGCAAAAGGGGATTTATTTAGTAGCTCAGCAATAGAACATCCTCTAAACCACCAGCCAAACTAGAGGTTTTTTCCAGTCCACATCCCTCTGAGGTGATTTCAGACAGCGATTTTTACCTGTAGGTGTAATGATGGTATCCCCACACATTTAATAACACCTTTATTTTATTTCTGAATTTTTCTAATATAGTTTTAAATACACCATGTGGAGAGTTCACGTGTGAATAATAAGCAATAATATTTATAAATGTGTTTAAAAAGCCAACCGGGCACCCCCACCCTGGATGGTTTTGCTGCACCTTTATTGAAAACCATCTCATGATGCTAGTTAGATACAGTGGGGTGAAAAAGCACATTCCAAAGTGTGTAGTAGCAAAAAGGGATATTCAGGAAAAAAATGTGGAGTTTATCTATCATGCACAACAAAGATGGTGCAATTTATACCACAGACTGCTCTGTTTGAAAGGGGTCAAATCTTTCCATTGATTTTTTATGCAGAAATCTCATTGACTCTTAATAGGAGTTATGTGCATTGAACTGCAGCAGGATACAACCCTGTATTTGGCTTGGCAATAGCACGCACAAATGTGGCAGTGGGCAATGTTTCCATATTCTTGCCTGTGCCAAGTATGTTCAGCATTCAACTTATACAGGTGCAGAGACCCTACCACAAAGCAAACTACAGAAATACAAAAGGTAGACAGATATATTAGGCAGATAAGCAAGCAGGTATGAGTCTCCATTTTCTCTGTTTCTCATCTATCATGTGCCTTGGAATCTGTAGCTGTTCCTGAAACAAACTGCACAGGCCAGTAAGTTGAAAGAACACAGCCCAGAAAACTTTGTCTGCAACTGCAGGCTCCAGACCATGCAGCTAACATGGGAAATGTAGCATGCATGAATATAGCATACATAATCAGTAGTAACAGCTGCCCAGACAAGTTGGTGGGATTCCAATGCTGTAAGACTTCTTCCATCCTCTTCTCTCTTATCCTCCCTCACATAGCTCAACTCATTTTTTCAAGACATGAGGACACTGGGAAGAAAGACAGAGGGAAGGAAGAAGCAAAAGTTTTCTTCAGGCTTAAAAGCTTATTCACGATGCAGTAAAGAGCCAGGTGGAGAAAAATTCTCTGCATCTCTTCTTTCTGGCTTTTTCACCCCTCCTCCTTTCCTGCCTCTCTCCCCTTCTCCCTGACCTGACTTTGGTCCTGCTGCCAGCCTTTCCTCACCGTGCCATCTGTACCATCACTCAGCCACAGCGGCCCCGGAGCCCAGCTCCCCTGCCAGCCGACCCCGTCCTGCACAAGCCCCCTCCTTCCAGCCCAGGTTTCCTTCTTCAGAAATCCTCACCACCTTCTGCTTCTGCCACCTCCTGCCATGTTGCATTAGGCTTCAAACCCACTTTCGTGTTATTATTCTGTCCACCATCATGCACCCCAAGCCTCAGCTTCTCTCCAATGGTCTTTATCCCATCTCTGAGCTCCTTCTACTCCCTCTGTACTCAAGGTCCAGTTTCCAGATACAAACCCTCACATAGCCCAGCCGACACCACCAGCATCAACATTCTGTAATGGAACTACCTCCCCATCACCAGTTCAGGCTGTATCCTTTTTGTGTGTGTGCATAGCAATACAGACCAAAGGTTAGGACCACACTATATTCTGCCTCTTGCAGAAATCCTGTAAAAGCATCTGAGAACTCCTCAGCCCACGCTGCCAGGCTGTGCACCCTCTGGATTCCCCTGCTGCAACAGCCTGACTCCACCAGTCCTCCTGCCTCCATGTGCCAGGCAAGAAGCCCCAGCCCCTGGTACACAACTACTGACCCACGGAGCCATCCTTAAGCTGCAGGTGCCTCATGCTGGGGCCTGTATCTCCAAGTGTGGCTGACAAACAGGGCTTTCTTTTGTGGTGCCTAGCACCAGCAGCCCCTAAGAATGAGATACCCTTCCCTTCTTCTCCCCCACCCCCAGCCCTTGCACACAATACAGTATTTGTCATGGATTTGTTTTCCAGTACATGAAGAGCACAAAAACGCGTGCTCTTTTATGATAAGGTAAGCAGAGTGACCCTGTAACATTCCACATCTGAACTCAGAACGGCATCTGCCTCACAGCTGTCCTTGTAGCAAGCATTTCAAAAACACAGACAGTGAAAAACAGCGGCAATATCTCATCATGGATGTAGCTGCTTACAGCACAGTCCTCACCGTCTTCCAAATATCCATGTTTGAGAGGTGACCTACAGCTGTGAAATTTGGATGCGGATTTCAACACCACCCCTTAATTTCAAGGACGTTCCAATATGAGCTTTACACAAAGCTTTTGCAGAGTTGCAGGCCGGTTGCAAAATTCATGGCTGGAGCTAGGTTCAGATTCTGAACACCCTGACTCGCAAAGATTTCCAAGAGCTTTGGCTTGGTTGCAGTATTCACGTTTCCTATTATTTGAGTGCATTGACATATCCTCTAGGAGTCATGGACTAGGAGCCCACAGTGAAAGGCTCTGCACAAGCCGAGAATAACAATAAAGAGTTTACAGTTCAGAGTCAAGAGATAGCTACAGAGAAATGTGGAAATGCAGGGAAAGATACTGTCAATAGGATGGACGGTGGCCTCAGTGCAGCAAGTTTTCAGTGGTCATCCTGGCAAAAGAGAGCTCTAAGGGAGATTTCTGAAGGAGAACAACTCAGCAGCTTTGCAGTGTGCATGCAGACCTCTCCTCAAGAACTGTGGGTATCATGAAAGTACAGCTGTGGACAAGGACATCTTGGACCAACTGGAACAAGAGGTCTTTTGAGGAAACGAACAACAGGAAATGGGTGGAGAAGGAAGAAACCTTGAAGAGTGCTGAAGGCAGAGGCAAGCTGCTGCTATTTGCTACAACACATGAGAGGTAGTAGAGGAAGGCAAAAAGAAAGTTCATGTGATCCATGGAATGAAAATAGAGCACCATTGATAATAAATATGAGAGGAGATTAAGAGTGTTAAACTAGAGGAGGTGGCATTGCAATCAGATGAGAAGAGCTTCAACAAGCAAATTAGTTAGGAGAGGAATATCTAAGAGAAGTTATGCAGAAAGGGTCAACAAAGATAACTTAGATGCAGGGTATTAAGAGAGAGCAGTCCAGCACAAGTTCAACTTGTGCTGAACATTGGACACCATAAAGAGATATCACAGACACATGATGAGATTTTAACTTGGGTAGAAGGAAACAAAGGACAGTAGAAAGAGTGATCAGGGAATCAAAGATGGTAGCTGAAATCAAATGCACATGAAATTGCTCCTGAACAAAATACAGCAGGAGGAAAGAGAGAAAACAAGTGTAGGCTTACATGAAGCTGAGAGATCTGGTTATCTACATTGGGGGCACTTGACAGATCAAAGAGGTTGAAGGTGGAATAAGAAATTATGTCAGTAGGGACACTGACAGGAGATGTTTAAATTGATTGCTACAGGTGGAAGCAAAACCAGAAAAGCTGAACTCCTGTGCAAGAACAAATGGATATAAACGAAACCAGTTTTCAGAGGGAGTTAGATGGCAGTTGCCATGATGTCCTCATGTAGGAGCAATATAGTCGTTTAGTTTGTGAAAATCAGAGCTGCGCAAGGACAGAATGGATTTGTTACAGAGGAAGGCAACCTGGCCACAGGATTTCCACCAGAGAAATTCTGAAGCGTGAGATCAGGTCAGAGGATCTTCAGGTGATTCAGGGCAGGAGACTAGTAAAAACCCTATAGCAGGAGAGAAGAGCTAATGGTCACGCTGAAGGAGAGTGGTGCATGAGGAGAACCAACAGCTATCTAGAAGAGATCCAACAAAGAAGTCTGACAGCCAAAGAGAAATTATCCTTTTGGTAGGTGGCCAACTCAGTTTTTGATGATCTGGAAGATGACTGAAAGAAAGAAGGAAGATCTGAGTGCAAGGAAGCTCAGGGTCAGACAAGTTACTAGCATGAATGCAAGAATCACTGAGAATAAGGGTAGGCCACAGAACAAGGCAATGAGGGTTGGTACAGGAGGAAGCCTGGTGCACACTGCAGAGCAACTGCAGGTAGAAGAGCAGAATTATGGTAAGCACAGTGCTATTCAGAAAAGGAAGATTGGAAACTGAGGGGCTGGGTGGGTCTTTCTACAAGTTATAGTTCAGTTTCCCTCTGCAGTCCTTCATGTATGCTGCTTGTTACTCAACAGTTCTGCCCTACCTTGTGAATCAGGTCTGGGCTTCTCTGGCAGGTGTTGCAGGAATAAAGTCACAAACTCCTCCTGGTCTTCTAACCTCATATAAGAGATCTTCCAAATAATAATGTGGCTGCAGAAAACCAGGAGAACATCTAATGGAAATAATTTTGTTTCATCTCTATGATTTCTCTCTCCCTACATGATGTTGACAAAAATCATCATCCCTACCTTCCTAAGTTTTTTTAAAAAGAAGAGGAACTGTTAGGTCATCTGGAAAAAAACTTTGTTGAAAGGTATAAAAATGTTTGTAGTTGCAACAGTGCAACAACTCCTTCTTGGAAGTCTTGAGGGGACTTAAGATGGATGCTCCGAGCACAGCAGCATGGGTTAGTACAGTCAACCTCAACAGTCAAAGAGCTGAGGATTGTACTGGCTCACGTGTCCTCTATTGCAGTACAGATGGAGACCACGCAGTAAATTCCTTCAGGGTGAAAGTGGTCCCCCTTCATTTTGGAAGATACGTGAGGACAGAAAAAAACATTACAGACCCCAACAAAGAGCAGGTGCTGGCACTTTGCTTGTGCTAGCAGGAGTGATGTAATACTTGAATAAAAATAATTAGGTTGTTGGACACAAGCCTTCATATAAAGAACAACATAGAAAACACATGTTTTCACATGTTTCCAATGTAAAAACCACCTGTACTCAATTGATTTTGTGAATGTTCACATGACTGTGAAGTTTAAATGAGCACGCGGTGCGAGGAGCCAGCGCACAGTGATTCAGCACGAGTATTGCTGCGAGCGAGCGGTGAGCAGTGCACTCTGAACAATTTGTGTGTCCTGCGATGGGCCGGGGGAACATGCAGAGAAAATGCTTCATTTTCTGCTTCTTCAGGAGAAGGAATGAACCTATTGTCTAGTTCTCTGGGCAGTGAGTACCCAACTCTGAGCCCAGTAAAGCTAGTGGGAGTCAGACCCCAGGATCTTGTTGACGTTCTGCACATTCTGTGGTTTCTCTTTTGTCAGGATGCACGCTGCTTTTGTGAGGCAAGACGGGAAGGGAAGAAATACTCAGGATCCTCTCCAAAGTAATTTATGGCAGCATTTATTGGTTTCGCCCTCTGTATATAAACTTGCATGCGTGGTCTTAGGCAGTCTGGGTCATTGGTTGCTGCCTAAGAGTTTGCTAAACTGAGAATAATCTTTTGTTTCCTATGATAACTTGTACTTTGAAAATCCAATTTGACAATGCTAGCATTTCTTTTTTCTAAAAAGAAAACAATCATTCATTTGAAAATATGACACTAACAAAATATTTTACAACTTACATACAGCTAAAAATGCATTTTCCAAACAGTACAGCACTTGACCATATCTTTTGGCAGATAGAGAAGCACACGTTAACTCCATCTTAAAGAAAAGACCTAATCATTTGAAACCTGCTGGCAGCGTTTATCCTGAGTAACACCAGGGCTTTGTACATTTACAAACACTATGAAATTAGTTAAAACTGAGATGAAAAAAAAAGCCCAGCCTGTAGAACGTATTCTGGAACATGGCAGGGAGCTGGTCTACAGTGCTGCAATGGCTTGCTTCAAAAATAAGCAGCAACAATGGACCATTACTTGGTTTTCTTCTTATCTGCCTCTGGTTTGCCCCACTTAAAATTTCTGAAAGTCTTACGACCTCTTTCCACATGGTAAACTTATTTGTAGCACCCACACAAACACAATCTGTAGTTTTGCAAGACAGCACGTGAACATAATATTACATTTTCTTGCCTAAACAATTCAAATGGAGCTGAATTGCATTGCTAAAACAAAAATCTGTGTTTGTAACTTCTAGTAATTAGCCTTTAGCATAGGCATAAAGATGTTTGCAGCAGAGAAGATCTATCTTCTACCAGATTCAAGAGGTAATCTGGTCTCTCTAAAGAAAGGTATAAAATTCCAAATATTTTTTTCCCCTTCCACATCCATCAATCAGGTTGAAATACCAGCATTTTCTAAATACTCAACTACCTTTGCAGCTCCTAAGTGACCTTCTTTGAGTCCCCAACTTGTCTCACAAGACATGTGGATTTGAGGATTCTGTTACCCCTTAATATTCATATCCGTAGAAAAGAGTGACAGGTCTAGGGAAAGACCCAGAGAATTATTCCAGACTCTTCAACTCAGGTTTCATTTCTTTTCTTGATAGTCAGCACCTGACTGTAATTCATTTTGAAAAGTTTAAACAGAACCTTCTATTTTTTGCTGACTTTGGAGCAAGGGCATTTGTCTATCCTCCATAAATCTTTATGTCACTTGTAAGATGGTCTGAAGAAACATCATACCTTTTCCTTTTGGAATAGATTCCCTAAATAGACGTCCAGAGCTGCAACCCTTGTCCCCATTAAGGTTTTGCTAATGACCTTACTTCACTCAACAAAGATTATTAAACTGGGCCAGATGCTAGTTAGATGAAGAGAAGATGAAGAGCAGCACTAAAACAGAATGCTTCTCCTTTGACCCACCGCTAGAGAGTTTAAGGCATCAGTTTTCAGAGGGATTGACTTAACAGAAGCAGAGTGAGTTTAATGATGAGTGTTTTCCAAAATCCCACCTGAACATTTGCTGCTGTTGGATGGCATCATCAACTGAGTGCTTCTTAGTACAGTTTGAATGGTTATTGATCCCTTCAGCTGTCCTGTAGCTACCAGATATTCGCTTGCTAATATTGGTAGCCATTTACCTACTTGTAATTGCAAGACGATAGGAATGCACTCAGTCTGAGGACTAACTTCCAGCCAAAGAGCGAGAACTTGTTAATATATTCCAAGAGTGTTTCAAGTCCCATTTTTTTTCCTTCTTTGGGCTCATGTAATATCTTCTTCATCCTCTTCACCCCTCAGAATTAAAGGCAACTAGACATTAAAGACAAGCCTGCACCTTCACAGCAGATACTTCTCCCCCCAAAAATAGAGGTGCTTTCTATGTAGGATTTCCCTTGCTGTGCCCCACATTCAGTAATCATAAAAAGAAACCAGAGGTAAATAATCTCAAACCCAAGGCTTGGAGATTTCATAAGAAAAGAACCGAAGAAAGAAGAATGAAATTAAAACATTACTGACCAAAACCAAACAAAAAACCCAAAGTATGGCTATGTCTGAAGTAAACTATGTAATATTCTAGCACTGGAGAAAGGCAATGGTATTCTTAAATCTCCAGAAACTGACAAAACATATAAAACACAGGACTGGGTGCAGTTACTACCAAGTGCATTATTATGAAGGTATTCCAGAAGGAACTTCACTGTAATATGAGACGGGTTTGTAAGTCCATCTTACAAGTGTGTCTAAACTCATATGTTCAGTCTTCCTTTCACACCATCATCGAGCCTGCTTATTTCTGGATAACCACACTCTCTCACTGACACAGGAATATGAGAGTCAAGATGCACATAGAAATGTTTCCTGTCTGTTAAGTGGTGTAGTGCCAGAATGTAACCCAGGCTGTCACTGCAATGCGCAGTGTCCTCTTAAAGAAAAAAATACTCAAGAGATATACAGGTTAAGGACACTGCAAAGCAAAGGAACTGGCTATTACCAGAGTTTACTTCTCCAGTATATCGACTCAAGTGGACATTATTTCCCTCAGCTGGAAGTCAAGATAACTCAGCTCATCCAAATAGTACTGGGAGAAAAGGAGGTGAGAAGAAAAAAGAGTTTTTACTAAAGGGTTCTGAGTTCTGTCACTGAAACACTAGGGGATTTTTGGCAAGTTAATACTGTCCCTATTTTCAAAGGGGCCTTTAATTTAAGACACGCAGCTTTCTGGGTGCCCAGCTGCAGAAAGGGGGCAGGTTAGTTTACCGAGTGTCAGTCTGAGTTCCTGGGATGGGCAGGTGGTACCAGGGAATCAATGTCAGGCCTTCTAGGAGACATCACATCAGTAGAAAGTGTTGACCTCCACTGCTCCACTTCGTATCCTTCTGCAATAGGTACCGAAAGGCAAAGCCTCACGTAATTATACTGCTGCTTGTAAAGTGCAGCGGATGGAACATGCTACATCAGCGCTCATTGCTTTTATTACTGAGGGGCAAAAAAGTCTCCAAGGAAAGAAGTGAATGAAATTCTGAGTGCTGTGCTTCTCTGGTTAACTTCTGGGAATCTAATTATTTGAGAAGAGGCGCACTTACCAAATCATTATATGCAGGTGTGAAAAATTGCTAAAGAATCCCCACTCCCCTCTTCATGTACCTTACCCTTAGAAAAGGAGGCAGGTAAGGCTACATTTAACATTCACAGTATTTTATACTACTAAGTGAAATCAGAACAAAATATGGTAATTAATCCATTGTGCATTCAAGGATTCAGGTTTGAGCAGCAGATGGGAAAAGTTGTGGATCATAACCCCATGCAATATTTGACAGAATATCAGTCAAATATAGTTCACACATCTTCATGTTTCTGTCAGTCCCTCTTATCTAAAGTTAATTTAAAGTGACAAGAACTACATTAGCACTTTTCAAAGGGTAATGCAAACTTTAGAATATTCGCCTCAAATCAATACCCATTCAGACTCCTAAATGGCCAAACTGGCAAGTTCCTGAAGCCGATTTCACTTTGCTTTTATGCTAAATTTGTCATCTGTTGCTGGGGTTTATGCATTAGCCTTTAAATAAACCAGTTCAAAAGTGCGGTAGAGAAGGTGGTACCAGTTTATTTTGCACATCTCTCTCACAAACACACGTGCACTCAGCAAAAGCTGTCACAGATCCAGAGTCAAGGCAGTGCTGGCAAACCTAGTTGTGCAAAGTAATATAGTTTGTATCTTAGCCTGTGGGTTATTTTTGGATGATTCTTTGTACAAGAGGAGTACTTTTACACCCTGCTTGAGAGTGGGGCACCTACATTCATTTCACCACCACAATAAAAGAGAGTCCAAATGAGAGACCTCACACAGACTCCCACAGAATGTCTGGCTCTGTGGTCCTGGTGCTGCAGCACACTGCTGCTTTCTTGAAAAGTGGATAATTTTATAGAAATGGTGATTCCTCGCCTTTTTTTCAATCAAAACCGCCTTTGTGAGAGCACGCACGTGCACATCTGCGAATGTATACTCATGTATTTTTGTGCCTGACTTGGGTGTGGGACCACAGCGAAGTCCAAACCCCCTGATCTAATGCTATTGCTGTGCTGGTTGCTTGTGCTTCTGCTCCTTGCGTTTACATTACCAAATAAGCGATCACACCCTGCAGGGCTCCACGGAGCTCATCTCTGGGGAAGGCAAAAGCACTTCTTGGCATTCGGGCTGCACACAAACCCAGTATCCTCCCCCTCCCCCCATCCTGGCCCTGTTACAAATGATTTAAGGCAAGCTGTGAATGAGAAACATAAGGTAAACACTATTTAGTCTTTATTGCCTTCCGTCCCTAAAGCGTAACTTGGCCTTGCCTCTGGAGAGGTGCCCAGCTCAGCCCTTCTGGACACACAATCACCGTCTGGGATGTGTGTGTCTTCTGGAGAAGGCACAAAAGGGGAAGGCTCACACTGATTGAAGGACTCCAGCTTCTGGAGTTCGCTGGGGATGAGTCAGTCGCACGCGGTTTTGTAAGGAGGTGCAAAGCCCAATAGCAGCGGGAGGGGTGGGGAGGGCGAGTGATAACATCCAGTTCCTTCTCATTCTCCTCCTTTCTTTTCCATAGAGCAAAAACTAAGGCAATCACTTCCCTGACAAAACAGACTCCACCCCACCTCAAATCCCTTGCAAAGGTTGTGCTCCAAAAGGGGTGATGAGGCAGAACAGCAGGCCAGCCCTGGCTATTCATCATATGTGGAAGGGACTTAGATATTACAAGATGGATGAATGGATCAAATCTAAAGTTCTGCCTGGCTCGTTTATGGGACTAGGAGAAAACACAGCAGGAAAAATAGCTAGCAAAAGGGTCCCAAAAGAAAAAGTTAAAATAGGCCAGACACACTTTTCATATGTCTTTCCCTCATCGTTTCAAACCTGTGTTAACTCTGCCAAGCCATAGCAAGACACTTCAGTTCTCAAGCACGTTGTGGGTGATAACTTGTGGAGCTGCTCAACTAGCAGGACTCAGTTTACTTGTTCCACGCAACATAAATCCCAGCTAAAAACCCACTGCCACCTTCAGCTTCCCAAAGGGCCAAACCGGATCCTCTTGGTGCCTCGTGCTGTAATGATGAGGAAGATGCTTCACTGTGGTGACTTTCTGTGTGCAGTAATTTAGCTACTAGAATAAGGAAAAGATTTTCCTCTACTTCTTGAAAAAAACGCTGGTAAAAAGGTTATTTTCTTTCAGAGCCCTGACATATGATTATTTTTAGATACACATAAGGAAATTGTGTGCCAGCTGTTACCACCCAATGCAACCAGGGAACCTTGTTTTTTTTGTATATCCAATCAATTATACCAAGGTGGCATGTACCCAATTCTTTTTTTCATCATAGCATTACATTTATGCGAATGCCTGTATTTGTGAAAAAGACTTCCAAAGTCTACCAAAGTGCAAAACACCTCCTGGAACCAGACATCCCCCCACCCTTCTGCTCATACCTCCTCTTTGCCCATAAGCCCAAAGTGGGCTCTGCTAGACAGAAGCAGCAATAAACAACCGGGACCAGGCCACACACCTTCATGGGCCACTCGCCTGCAGCACAAAGTGGCACCGGCTGCCAGGGGCCCAGGACAGGGGAGTTCCAAGGGACCTTGAGCTCCTCTTGCCCTTGGTGGGGTTTCCAGATGAAACGCAGACATCCAAACCAGGCTTAGTCTGTTAGTTTTTACCCAGATGTGCTCTGGCGGAGGCTGCGTGCTCCTCGGGGCTGGCCAAGGGCTGCCTGCCGCTCACATGCTTCGGAAAAACTGTCGTGCACTGCAGCTGCTCTCGGGGGGACTGGGAAGATAGCCAGAAATAAAAGGAATCTCCTTCAGGAATCCAGGACCACACCTGGGACCTCGGGAAAGCCCAGTAAAAATCCCTGCAGCCTGGCCAGCAGCGCTCTTTGCTGCACCAGCACCTTGTGCTGCTCTGGGCTGTGCCCAATTTAGGCTTAAACAAGGCAAGTTTGACAAAGAACTGACTTGTTACTAGATGCTGGGGCCCAAGGAGAACCTACCTTCTGCATGCATTCTTTGTACCCCAGACCCCCATGATTTCAGCTGATGAAGATGAGGCTGATGCTGGCAATCCCAGGCACTGGAAGTTATAAATCTGTTCTGCCCCCTTCTCATCTCTCCCCTACGCGCGAGGATTTAGTGAGGGACACGTTAGAAACGAGGAGCACATCCCAATTTTGAAGTTATACACTGCTTTGCCTTTCATTCAGGAACTTGTGCTACTTTAGTATGCTATTCTTAACATCGGAACTATAGTGATCTGTAAAGCAAGAGCAAAATTATTCTTCTTTTTCCCTCTGTACCTTGACAGAATTACGTATTTTCCACAAGACACTGCCTTCTTTTGAGGTTCGCATTGAAAGGAGCCATATAAATGCTACGGAAAACTGCGCTCACATTTTTCTCTAGTCATCTCTTTCCAAAGATACACGAAATCAGTGAAAAGACGTGTTCTCCCTGCCCTACATTTTCTATGTGATTTCTCAAACTTTTAAAGCCTGCTAAGAGAGGACCACACCACAGGAGGAAAGCATCATCCCAGGAACCCTGGTATTGCCAGCAGGGCTGGCAGCAGAGCTGAGGAGCCATCCCAGCAGGTCACCCCCTGGGGCCAGAGCCAAGAGCTCCTCCAGCCTCTGGGGCTGCCCAGGAACAGAGCTGGCACGCTCCCTCCTCCCGAGCAGACCACGGCATCAATTAATTGCATAGTAATGCAAGGATGCAATTAGAGCCCAGCCAAACACAACTTACCCCCTTTCTGGGCCTCCAAATTTGGAACCTTTTCGCTCAGCAGTTCATTGAGACACATCGGTGAGAGTTGACCGTGGATGAGCGTCTGACACTCTTGTCAGCACCGACCTGCTGCCGTCCTCTTGCTCCGTGGGTGAGAGGAGTTGGGTGCTGATGTTCTGAGCAGGCACTTGGATATCGTCCCACTCTGTTTTGCCAATGCACTCATTTGGGCTTGTTTTCCTGACAGCACTTTGCCTCAGTAATCTTGATCTTTCTTCCAGGTGGCCTTTTAGATGGTGTAACTCCCCGAGTTTATCCTTCAATCTGCTATATTTCAGTTATGCTACTTATAAAGAATTCAGACGACTTACACATAATTTGCTTGTTTGTTCTCCATTTGCTGTTCCCTGTGCTCTCTCTTAGTTTTTATGCTTAAGCAGTGAACTACCAAGACCAGAGCAGTCCTCTGCGGTTGTTTGGAAATAAGCCGAGCACACAAAATCTTATGATTCTGGGTCCATTATCTCCCCTTCCCCCACCTCACCACAAATGGAGTCTATTACTAATCATAACTCACAGCCAACATCTCTTTGGTTTTAGAGAGGAAGAGATTTTCAGCCTCGGGCAAAAGACATCCATTCTGATCATGAGAGATGCTGAAAGCTACGGGGGTTGCTGGCTCATAGTATCACTGAGGATATAGTCCTTGGGGAATAACTTCCCTGCTCATCTACGTTTTCTTTCATCCAAAATTCAGGCCTGCCCTGTCCTGGTTATCTGAATAAAAACCTTTAAATGTAAGGAATGGTTTTAGGTGCCTCTGGTGGGTGTTTTTTTGGGTGCTGAGCACCATGGAGGGAACCTGATTTCCAGAAATGGACAAGCAATTTACTTACCGAAAAAGAAAGTTTAGACATGCCAAGCTGAGCACTCTGAAGTGCAAGAACCTGAAATCTCAGGTCACTTTTGAAACTTTTCATGAAACACCTCAGAACAAAAAAACAACGTGAAAAAATAATGTGAAAATTTTGAAGCTTTCATCAGATACGGAATTTGGTTCCACCTTCTCTACTACAAAAACAATTTTTTTGCGTGTGTGTGTGTCTTTCAGCATTTAAAAACCTTGAAGAAAGGCAATAAACGTGTAGAAAGGAGAGGTTTACTAGGGCCAGGGTGCGAGGTAGAGATCTGCTACCTGCACTCTGCTGCCCTGTCCACTGCTTCCCTTTAGTGACAGTGGAGGAAGCTCCCCCAGCACACTGACTCCATGTGTTTGGGTACTACTTACACGTATATTTATATTCTCTTAATTACTTTGTATCACACACAGTTTAAAAAACCTTTCTTTCAGTAACAAAGCTTTCCAGCTCCCTTTTGTCTTTCTTTTAAAAATAAACAACTTAAAAGAAGGCGAGATCAGAGGATTAAGTAAATTAATGAGAAAGATACTTAAAAGGCTTTCAAAGTCTCTTTCTTGCAACACTAATATGTAGATTTCTTAAAAAAGTAATCATGAGTTCACAACTCAAATTAACACCACCATATATGATGTTAAGGGAGGTCTGGCTCAGAGGGTATGAAATGCAGACCCATCTCCATATAGCAGACAAACCACATTTGTTTGTTTGTTTTTGTTTTTTCTTTGCTTTCACTGCATCTTCCTCTAAGTAGCTGGTGATATTTCTATCTTCATATTCGATGTGGCACGCATGCTCTGGGTCATTCAAAGAGAGGAAAGGTGTGCATCTTGATGCACCTGGTGTGGCGAACACAGGACAACGTGCCGCTCAGCTGTCGGGGAAAGGCGTGAAGAACTCAGTCTCTGAAGCAGCTGGAAGGGACAGAGGGACAAGGAGATGGGGAAGGGAATGCTCGTGTCAGTAAGAAACAGAAAACACCGACAGGCACAACTGAGGCCAGGCTTTGAAAGGACAAACCATAAAGGCTCCAGACGGATGTCTTAGCCAGGAGGCATGGAAAAGTATGAAAGTAGGAAGCAATTAGGACTATTTGTCATAAGGAGCATTAGGAAAGAGAGCAACTCTGACAACCTGACCTGTGGCATGTAGGCAACTTGTGGTTTGTTGTCACTGAATGCCAAGGTGCAAGAGGCACAATTTTACAAAAAACCAAATTTTTCCCGCTTTCCCTCAAGGCTCCATTGAAGTCACTGGACTTTAATGGCCGCAGCTCTGTGCTCCGCAGTGCGGCACCTCCTCAGCTTCACACCTTTTTTCTGTTGGGTGGAAAATCTCCTGATTGACACCCTGAAGACTCTGAGCACAAAGCACGTGCGCTCCAGTGGCACCAAGCGAACGCTGCAGTTTACACATCCCAGTCAAGACGAGCAGTGGGGCTGAGAGCTGTGCATGAGATTTCCATGTCGGACACAGACAAATACTGCTCTCCTCTCCAAAAACAGGTTGAAGTCTAAGGATGAGAGGTAAGAGAGTGCAATATCTTTGCCCTGATTAGCAAAGGAGAAGGTTGAACCTGTTCCTCTCATCAGTGATACCCCGGAATTCCTCCACATCTCAGATCAGTAACCTGCTAACTTAGTGTGCCTGAATAGAAACCTAAATTTGGGACAAGTCTGGGCCTGGGTGGTGAAACCTCGAGTCCCTTTGTGTTCATTAAGAGAGTCAGGACTGCTCCTTGCACCTCCTCTGAAGGATCTCACCTTTACCTACCGAAGCCTGGCTGTGTGAATACACTCCATCCCGCACTCCTGAAACGTCAGTGCAAAAAGAGTCACTTCAAGCTGATACCGTAACGAATTTTGGAGCAACTTTGGCTATGGAAACATCTGAGGCCACAGGAGATGCTGCCATCTCCCGAAGTCCTCTGAACAAGGAGCCTCAACAAGCAAAGAGACCCATTTTTAACAAGATTTTTAGTAACATTTAGAAATGTAATTATCTCAAATTTGTGAGAAGGGTTTAGTCTTGGTTAAAAAAAATACGCATATATTCCCTGAAATATTGGTGAAAAAGTATAAAAAAAATAAGATTAATGGTGAAGTAAGTGTGAGTATGTGTGTATAAGCATGCTACAGAACTCTTTTATCTCATTGAAAGACATTTGATACTTATTAAAAGATTATTGCTTTAAGGCATATTTTGATTTTCTGCCTAAGACTGTGTGGAGAGTCTTGCTACTGAGATAATAACAAAGAAACCTTAAACATGAAAAAATACCCACATGAAAGGTAATGTGTTCCCTATTAGTACTGGTATCATTTTCCATGGGATTACTTCTCTCCAAATATAACAGAAATTTAAAAGTAAAAGCCCATTTCCAGTAAAAAGAAACACCACACGGCAGTTTTGAACTTTTTTTTTGTATTCAAAACTGCTGGTGTGTGATACTTCGTTAAGCAATTATCAAGTGACTATTTACTTCAAAAATTTATTTACAGTTTCAAGATCTATGCTAAGGAGAATACAGACAACCATGCTGCATATATCAAGACAGAGAGAGTTAGACAAATCTATTAGGCATGCCCCAACAATGCTTTCAAAACTTGAGAAAGCTACACTTCTTTCTGCTCTTAGATGAAAGTGTTTTGGGGAGCTGAAGAGGAATCACGTGCAATTTTAGAATGATTGAAACCTTTTAGAAACTTGTACATGTATTTGATGTATTTATATATATTTTTATATATATATATATATATATATTTGATGCATGTGTGTGTTTTTACTTCAGCGTTTCTAGTCTCAGTTTACAGCACCTTGCTTTCTGCCTCCAGACCTTGCAGAAAGCTGGAAAATCAAGCATAACGTGGATAGAAGAAAATTTCAATCAATAAGATAGCACAGCTGTGAACATAAGCTCCTTTTAGCTGCAAAACTGTTAGTTTAGGGGAGTAATTTAATTTTTATTGAAGATAATTAAAGTCCATTTGAATTGATCTAGGGGCAGGAGATGACAACCTTCTTCAGGGGAAAGGAAAACAATTACACTACATAAAACTAAGTAAACAGCATGGAAGCAAAAGACAATCACAAATTTACAGACCCTTCATAGTGTACAATGTACTGGAGTTTAAATATTAGATTAATAACCTCCTGAGCAGGGAGACATTTTAAATACACGCCTGATTAGTGAAAAGGCACATACAATTCATTTTCCTATGAAGATGTGCAAATACATTCATTATTTACTCAGAAGCATTTACGTGTTAAGATTTAGACGAATATTTTCTGTGTTATGACCTACACTTATTTCAACAACATCCATCACTAGGAAAACTGTGCTGCCTGTATGAACACGTATATACTAATTTGTATGAACATCGATGAGCAGGTTATGTGGAATACATTTAGAAGAAGAAAAAATAAATAAATAAAGCTGTGAATTTTTTTCCTCTATTTTTTTTTTTTTTCCTCATAGAACAGAAAGGTTAAGGGATCACTGAGTGAGGCAAGAAGTTCTTTGGCATTAGAGGGAGACTGCAGATCAAGAGAATATTATTTTAATAGCAAAATAAAATCTCTTTTACATTCAGTACTGCCTTTGTTTCATCCAGGACACTAGACATTAGAAAAGGGACACAGCCCTAGGAATGTAGCAACCCAAACCCCATTAAACATGCATGGGGAAGATTTCCAGCCTGCTGTGCAGGGAGTTACATGCCCAGGCTCTGTTAACAACAGTAATTGTGCATATAATTTCCTGTGCGTTGCTCTGAAAATTCACCCTACAGACTTTAGCTCCATGTCAAGTAACTCAGCAGCCATTTATTATATTCTGAGGGTGGAAACCAGAACTTTGAAACTGCAGGATGGAAGAGGTTGCCTTTGCTCCCCTCCCTTTTCTGACACTTTTCCCGGTCTCAACCAAAGGGAAGCTGTGAGGACATCAGATGAAGGAGGAGTGCATCTCCAGGGATGCAGGGTCTCCTGTCTGGTGATGGCTCCCTGTACCTGGCCAGGTGTCTGCAGGACTCCCGTTGGTCCATGTTGGGGTCAGCAGATGTCTGCTTGCAGACAGACCTCTCTGGACCTTGGTTTTACCTCTGGGACCTTGCAGAAGCCTGGAGGGGATAGTCCACGTGGGGGTGGCCCACGGAGGAGAGGCACAGATGCAGAGGGGTGCAGGGCTTGTACCGCAGGCGCCAGAGGAGGGCAGAACTAGCAGCTCCCACAGGGTAGAAACAAATAGTCTGTCCTAAAGTGACAGACTCAAGGTGTTTCAACAGCAGGTTTGAATCAGACTAATTAAACCACTAGTGTCTGAGCCCAGAGAAAGTGCTGTTGCTGAGGTCCTCCCAAGGATTCTGAATAAGGGGAATCACCAAGAAAAGTTACCAGAAGGACAGAAGGTACAAACGAAGCCCTGAGAGGAAAAACCTGGAGTAGGAAACCCAGCTGAAAGTGCCCCAGTAGCAGGCACAACCATGAGGCATGACAAGCACAGCTGCACTGAAAATCTCAGAGTTTTATGGGATCAGATCGCAGAATAATTGAAATAAAAACTTTCTGCCCTGGAAAAGCAGCAGAATGCCAAGCTGCCTTCCCTGGCAGACAAGCAATTAAAAGTTTGGCTCCATCTGCTCACAAAAGAGTGAAATCAGAAAGCAAAATGAGGACTAGATCTGAGGACACCACAGAATCAGGGCAAGCCATGAAGGTAATTCGCTGTAGGAGACCACTGGGCTCCAGAAGGTCTTACAGCAAATTATGTTGAATAAGACCACCCCCCATCCCCATCTAGTCCTCTGTACTTGGATACTAATTTCAAAAAGTACACAAATTAATCATCCACATAAATATGTACACACTCAAGCATCCAAACCATCAGTCTGACCACGACACTAAAGAATCCCATCTTCATCGTGCTCCTGACCAAACCAGCCGCACTCTCAGCACCAGAGGGAAAGGACGGAGGGAAAAAGCAGAACAAAACCAAGACGGTCTTGGCACAGTGTGCCCACAAGGTTAGGCTGTGATCTACTAATGAAAAAGGTTCTCCAGGGAACAATCCCACATCAGTAGGTGGAACGGCTAATCTAATAGGTTTCTTCCATATCTAAATTCTATAATGGTGTAACTTGCAGCAGGGAGCATGTGATCACTCTTTGAATAAGCAGTGGGAGGGGAAAGGATATGTTTAATGGCCAGAATTAGTTTCCTTACATTGGTTTCCCAAGCTATTGTGCAGAATATGCAGCCTAAGAGTAGTGCACGACTTTTTTCTTTTTTTTTTCTGATTTTAAAATGGGTACACATCAAATGCACCCATCCCCCAGTCACAAGAAAATTCTCGCCACATGCTTCTGTCCTCCAGACTTACACAGCATTTTATTGTATGGAACACTTCAAAAGGTTTTGGTTCCCTTGTAAAAGTTTTACAGGAAAATCATTGAAGAGCAGTGTAACTTTTTTTTTTTTTAAAAAATTCAAAACTAGAACCAATATTCTGGATTCCCACACTTTGGTGTGGACTCAGAGAGAGCTGTGCTTTTCTGTACAGTAGAGCAGAAATACAGACCCTGTATAATTAGAATTGCAGTCATGGCCTGTGGGATCTAGTGATTTGGACATATTTTATTTAACCAGCTTAGTAAAAGGTAATATTCAGCAGCTGTGATCTATAGCAGAATTACAATTTTCAGGGTCAAGGAGGGATTTTGATATTAGGAGGTTGGGCAGAATTGCTGTAAAATCTCATGAGCTGTCGTTAAAAATAAATGAGAAAATAGGTTATCCAAGAGTCATTGTAAGGGAAAAATCAATAGGCAGTGTCTATTCACTTGGGCTATCAAAATCCTTGAAATTTGAACAAAAGTTTCACGTTTAGTGTGCTGTAGGTTTTGAAATGTAAGCGGTGAATGCTCTGTGGGTACAAATTCATTGTGCTGTGCATTCAAACAAGGAGAAACCCTTCTGAAGTTCTGGAGTTCTCTGTTAAGACAGTATAGTTCCTTCGTCACTAAGTCAGACATGTAAAACAGTTGCCAGCGAAATTTCAGAAGCAATTTTAGCTAACTGATGACAAACTCTCTCTTGGAAATACATCACATTTCTTTATCTCACCTTGCTCCTTGGGGGGTGCAGAAAGGGGCTGCAGTCCTGGAGCTGGGCAGCTTTCTCTGGCACACTCGCCTGCTGTGAAACTGCAAACGATGGAGATGGGAAATGAGCATTATTGATAATTTGGAGCAGTACACATAATTGATATGGAAAGGGAGTATCATCCTCATTCAGAAACAATTAACTTCCCCCTCCAACACAGCAGTTCAAAGAAGCCTCAGCCTTTTAAATATGAATGAGTATAACTTCAAAATATGCAACTATTAGCTATTACAATATACGCATGGAGTAGGATTTTTTTTTCATATTCTTGTAGCTACCAAATGTAAGTGTGCCGTGGGTGCAGATGTGCACATGCATGAGTTGTGCATGGACTCCAAGCAGTTAGAAGTGGGGAAGGAAAAAATGAGAGGTTCATTCTGCCGTCAAATTGCATTATTTTATCTGAACCACAGCCTGATACAACCCAAAAGTCCAGTTACTTTTTAGTTCAAGACAGATGACTGAGACCTTACAGAGTGTATGAGAATTAGCAGACAACACTCATTGCAAATGGATATCCAAAAAGAAAACCTTTCCCCAAAGCTCAGCCACGCAGAGGAACTCAACAGACTCTTCTGCAGAAGCCCGATGAAGATTTGCACATTGTTAATTTGATTGCAGAGGGTGCATGTTAAATAGAAAAGAATTGAGTTTGTCACTGTCATCTGAATCCATTCAGTCAGTGCAACAAAGGTATATTTAACTAAAATATGAAACAGACTTGCTAACACCGCATTATTTTCTCAGGCTTACAAAGTTAAAAAAAAAAATTAAACTGAATATAAATGACTTTGAGCATTTTTTATGACACCCACAGCCTAAGTGATCCAGATAATGTAATCTAACCATCATTAGAAACCATGAAATTACAATTCCTCCGGGATGGATATTTATCTCTCTGTTACATACAGAAAGGCGATTAATTAGTAGCTCTTTCAGTGTTTAACATTACTGTGTACTGAGGCTGATTAAAATCTAACTATAGAACAGCTATCACAGCTAACACGTAATCTGGGGAAAGTTTAGCTGGGGCATGAAGAAACACCTTAAAAAGAAAACTTAAAAAAAAGATTCTTAGAAGAAGGTAGCTTCAAAGCCCAGACCCAGGCTTCCTTCTAATTTCTATTACACACAGTAATCACGACAATTACTGAGATTTCAAAAACCTCAATATTAAAAACAACTAAATCCACATCAAATATTTTTGCAAAGCGGTAACAGTCACAAATACCCATTGGTTTTTGAGGAACGTATGCAGCGCACAGTTATGGAGTACACAGCAATGTCTTGAATGGCTTATTCTGAAACTTAGATGGGAGCGCTTGCTGTCTGCGTCTACCCTGTACACACAGCACAGCGCACACATGCTGTGTGGGCTAAATCCGTATTTCTGGTGTAATTTCACCGGCTTGTGTGGAATGCACCGAAGATGTGTCAATGTGTGTGTACAGTTTCCTCCGGGATCTCACGAGGGACAAGAAGACATGGATAATTTCACTTTGGGAGGAACAGACAGAGGCAACTTTAGTAGGTTTGATTTTCAGAGCATTCCTACTGCACATGAAAACAGTGGAGGAATGTCATGCAAGGGCAGCTGAAATACCTGAAAAATCCCAAATCACTGCTCGTTATTTTGAAAAAAAGTGCTTATTTTGGCATCACTGTACCTAGGTATGCACACTAACATTTGCGCTGGTGAGAAGAGGAAAGAAACTTTAAAAGCAAATGTGAACAGCTCAGCAAAAAGACCAAGGTAACCTTGGTTTTATTTAATTTTTTTAAACTATCAGCTGAGATGACAAACCAGTATTGGACATAGATTGTATTTTAGTGAGGATACAGAAAAAGAAATTAGAAGCACTTTGAAAATTAAGTGTAAAGAAAGGACTCTTCATCACCCCTCCAAGTCCAGGTCCCAAAGAACTAAGCCACCGATTCCTAATCCTCTCCATTGTGTCGAGTATTGTGTAGATGCTGCTCTCTTCTGGCTGCCTACACAAATTTTAATATGCAAAATGACAAAAAAAAAAAGTGAAATAAAAGGCTGAGAAAAATCAAAGATGGCCTCATTGTGCTGAGGGTAATGTAGGCACCTCTGAGGCCTCACTGTGGAGAGGTGACCCAAACCCAGCCGCTGCGTCATTCGGCTCCAACACCACAATGACCAGCAGCTCCTCCAAAAATTCCCCTCCTGTCCTCCTGTGTAACTCATTCAGGATGGCCCAAGCTCGTATTTGGAAGCAAAGGGGAAGGCACACTCCTATTTTCCAAGCTGGAGATGGTCACTGCTACCTACTGCAGGCACCTGCCAGCCATACTGGGCAGGGCAAGGGGCACAGTTGTTCATGCTGCTGGGGCTGCACCTTTGGCCATTTCACGCTTCATGACAACCTCAATAGCAATAGCTCAGTCTCATATTCTTACAAAAACAAGGACAACTGAAACACACTGACAAGGATTGTTTGGGGTTTTTTTAAACAAACAAACAAACAAACAAACAAATACCAAAAAACTTCTAGACTCTCAAGTGACTGTTGCATCAGGACATCAAGGCAAGGATCTTTGAGCCTACCCAGCACAACCAAGCACATAACTGGTCTCACACCTCCTGCTTCAGAGAGAGCAGAGGAAGATTCCTGTGAAAAGGTTGGACATAGAAAATAAGACGATGCTATGGCATCTCATTGCTCCACTGTAGGATGCAATGGGTAGAACATTACTGGGGTCCAAGGTGACTCCAAGATGGTTGGTTTCTTTCCACCCTCCAGCTCCACAACAGTTCCATGCTATAACCATGTCAGAGACCTCTGACCATTCTCTCAGCAGATGTCCCCATGCAGCTCTAACAGCTCTTCTGGGTCATTCCTGTGCTTCAGAAGAGGTGCTACACTCACCTTGCTGCATGGACAGATGGTGGCATCTCCCAGTGACTGAAAAGCCTCCATCCATCTCACCTGCCAATGTGGTAACACCAGGTGGTTGTGTGAGAAAAGGCTGCTCCCAGGGCAAGTGAGATCTGTGGGAAGCACAAGTCCAGACTGTCCATAGGCACCCAGGTCACCAGTCTGAGCTCCAAGACAGCTCAGGCACTGCATGCAAGCCAAAATATCTCGTCCTAGAGACGGAGATTCACAGACTTAAACCCATGCTATTTGGTTGTACCTCCTAAGGTTTTGTAAAAGATAACCTCTCTTATATCTCTTAGCCAAGAGACAACATCTGGCTACGTTTAATGTCCTCGAAGACCCACAGATCATCGAGTGACACACACGCCTTGTGCTGAAGCCTCATGAAGGTGAGAGACCAGCTGCTCTTGGTGGTGGAGGACACGAGTTCTGCTGCCACGCGTTTGCGTGGCACTGGTTTGCCTCTGCTGCGGGACGGAGAGTTAGCATGGTCCTCACAGCATCTGCAGGACTCACAGGGATATCTGTTACAATTCATTATGTAGTGCTCTAAGAAGTTGCAATAATAACATTTCAACAGAGTTTCCAGAGGGAGCCTCAGAAACTACAGGAAAAGCTGACAAGTTTCAATCCATTTATCAAAGCACTTCAAGACAGATGAAACAGCAGAGATGCTTAGAGAGGAATGTCTCTCTTTCTGGGTGTCCAGAGCATTTCAGTAAATAAAAAGCTCTTTAAAAATAAGTCAATAGAATGGAATCCCTTTTGCCTTTTGCCAGCGCTTGTATTACGCTTACACCCAAATGACCCTCCTACCTATAATACTGCAGCATTTACATACACATCAAATGGGTGCTTTTCACTTACATAATACATTTAATCCAAGGATTACAGAGCACGTAATATATTAAACATTACAACACCTCGTGAGGTAGGTTAGCATTAATGAGGTTGAAGTGGGTAAACTGAGGCACAGGCTCACAGGCTAGCTTTATGACTTGCCTGTGGTCCCACAGTCAATCAGCGGAAAAGTCATTAAGACGCTCTCCAGACAAACAGCAGACACACATATGCACATATTGTATGGGTAAAATAGACTAATCCACGTTTTCAAAAGCGACTCAACTACCCATTTGGAGACACTCAGGTCCCCATTTTCTGAGGGCAGGAGAACAAAAGGCAAATAAGAGAAGATAGAAAAAACAGAAAGGAAACGTTTGCTGTTAGAAATAACTTTTTTTTTTTTTTTTTGTATGCCAAATGGCGTACACAAAACAAGAGGCATCCAAAACTGAAGGACACTTTAGATGCTGGTCTCCAATAACTTGATTTTCAGTGTAAAGATTTTTCTAGACCTGCAACAGGGGTTTTGCTAGGGTTTTGTTCAATAACGTCGGTTTATATTTAGCTTTCGAATAGCAGATAGAGGAAAAAAAAATCTTTGGTTAAGGTCTTTGAGCCAAGCATCTAGGATGAAAATTTCAAAAGCACTCAACAGTGGCTTTTGAAAACAGAATTAGGCTAGTTGCTGAGACAAGCTTTGAAAGCTACCCCCTACCTCCTTTAGCATTTTAACTGAGAGCTGATTTCCCCAGTTGTGGTACCATTCCTCGTTTTAGTCTCCCCACCTCATGGCCTTAACCAGTATCGCTAAGTCGAGCTGGATTTAAAACCAGGAAAACAAGCAGGAGAGCGGGCGATGCCGGAGCTCGTGGTCATGACCTCCCGGCAGGTCTGCCGCCGAGCGGGGTGTAGCTGGGCACAGGGATGCTCCCTGGGTGGCTCCCACTTCCCAGCCGGCCTTTGTTCTCTTTGTGGGAGCCGTGGCTAATAGAGGCGCACGCCCTCCGACTGATGGTTAGGTGAGGCTATAATTACCTCTGTAATAAAGGCCTGATTCTTCCCTGCTCCGCACCTCCTCAGCTGGTCAGGAATACTTGTCTAAAGTGGGTGCAAAATGCTACCAGATCAGAAAGATGACATTTTACATCAATGGAAATGACCAGGTGTAAGGAACAAAGGCCTACATAACAATGCTCTCAACTCTGTTGTCCTTTAATTAAGTAGTTCCTCGGGCAATGACACTAATGAGGCCTTGTTTCCTCAGGGTTGGATTCTCTAGTATCTAAATGGGATGTGAGATTTTCCTGAGGAGAGAGGCATTTATAATTTCTCCCTCCCAGGTAGTGTCCAATTTGGGTGGATGTCACGCTGCAGCCTTTCTCTGGGTGGAGATGCCAGTGAGACTTTCTCCTCTTGGCTGCTCATTTTCCTGAAACCTACAGGAATTTTTGAGAGCTTTGCTCTTCTATTAAATTTGGCTGAATTTGGTCGAAGGGCTCAAGGTTAGCAGGGGACAGGAAGACAAATGCATCAAATGAGACAGAGCAAAGTCATAAACCCGTTTCTACTAAAAAGGTTAAATATAACTTTTAAGTAAAAGTAAGTTTTCTAGTTGTGTGGTAAACTCATAGTGTATTTTTTGCTACTTCAGTAGGTAAGCCTGGCTGCAACTCCTGTGAGCAGTATCAATAAAGGGAGCACATACAAATGAATACATGCAAGCAGGGCATGCAGCTCAAGGAAGAGGCGACATCACTTAGCTGGGTGCAGAAGAGAACTGGAAAGTTCATTAAATCCACAGAAGCAGCGATAATGTTCACTGGGGAGGGTGCTGACCAGATGAGGTCATGGGTCTGAACAGAGAAAGCAACTGAACAAAGCAGCAGAAAGAGAAGGTTTTCTTTGGGTTTGGTCCAGGACAGCAGTCACAACATGGTAGCCGGTGGGATGCACGCACCATAAAGCTGGCAACGTGGGCTTGGCGTAACTATCGACCTTCCTGGCCATAAGACAGCATAGAGACCCCCTTTTCTATATAGTTTTTAATGGCTCAGCACCATTTAAAATGCATAAAACTTCCCCTTTCTAACGCCGCTCTTGGCAGGACAGACACCCAGCTAATGCTTTCACTTCACGTGTTCCTGAATGTCCCATTAGCAAATAGGCACTGGCCTAGTGAGAAACCTGACAGTGGCTTACAGAGTCCACGTCCTTAATTGGATCAGCCACCACTGCAACCTAACATCTTTTCTTGTGATAAAGCCAAGCCTATAAACACTGAAGAAACATCCAGGCTGCACTCCCAGAATTCCAGGATAAAGCTGCAGCAATTCCCCAAAATACAACAGTGCCAGGGTGATGTAGAGGTACCAACTGTGGACAACACTTAGCTAGCCCCACAGAATAAGCAGCATTTGTAGGTTATGTAGAGCTTTTACAAAATTATAGCTCCCTGGTGAAAAGCAGATTATGCCCCAAATCCACCCTTAGATGCCCCTCTCACTGCAGACACCATTTTTACTTCTACTTGTACACACCAGTTTCCCGAGCAGGTTTTCCGACATGAAGAGGTAATCACGTCTGTGTGTTTGTGGAAGAGAGAAAGCTGCGCAGACCGAGGGCTGGGAGCTCTCCCTCTCTGGGGCTGTCCCTGTTGAACTCGTCTGGCGCGAGATGGAGATAGAAGCAACAGATCTCAACAGTACCGAGCTGTTACGGCCATACCTTCAGGAAAAGTCCAAGGAACTGCCAGCGGACCTTCCTGAGCAACAGATCAATACGGAGCTTCGTATCAGCCGAGCCGTTATTCACGCCAAAGGCTGTTGTTTGGATGAAGGGATGAAGAGAGCACAAGGTTCACTGGTTCTCAGTACATAAGCTCTTTTTTCCCCCCTCTCCTGTAGATGCCTTCATTATTTATGTGTGACAAATAAAACACGGCAGTTGAGGATGCTAAAGTGTTTCTCAACAACACACACCTCTGTTTCCCGTTACGTTCAGAGCCCGGGAGCGTGCACCCTCGTCAGGCTGTGGGTACGGCGAGGAGCCGGCGCCGCTCCAGCCACCGCGGCCAAGGATGCCACTGGGGGGAAAGGCAGGCAGCTGCTTAAGGCATATAATAAAAGCCACTGCCAAGCAGCAGTTGATAAAATATTCACCTGCTACATGCCTCTGATTCCACGTGACTGCAGAAGTGACAAATTATCCCAAGGAAGTGCGAGGGAGCTTCGTTGGCTTGGGTGGATTTGCTCTGCAGCATCCCCTGGTACGTCATCATACCTCGGTCGCCATTTCTGCCATCGACCCTATACAGGGACCCACCGTAAATATGATCCCGTAACGCTGAACGCAAACTGCATTCAGATGTATTGAATAAGAAAAGATCAAAGACTGAGTATTATAAAGCAAAGGGAGCCTAACACGTACCCTGTCTTTGACTGTTTCTTTTTTTACCATCTTAAA